>NW_009614745.1:0-70056 GCF_000690535.1 Cariama cristata
CGGTGAAGATGAGGATTTCGTACAGTGAATTTAGGTTTACTGGCACAGTTTAGCTTCCGTTAGTTATCTTTCGCGGGCTCTTTAGAAATAGACACGGTGTTTGCGGGCGACAAACAGTAGAGGCAGAGTCGGCTTCTAGCCGACTGAGGAAGCTGAGGAAGCTGAGGAAGCTGCACTGCATGGGACATGGAATAACTTACAGTCTGGTATTTATTATGGAAAGGAAGGATAAAATAGGTGCTCTCTCTCTGACAGAGTAAAGAAAAATCTGTTCATAGTTATTTTTCTCCAAATTTGTCCTTGTTTACGAATGAGCTCATTTTCTGTTTGTGGAGAACTTGTTCTCCTGAGGCTATTGTGCTTTTAACTCATTAAATGCTCCAGACTTCCAGGTTTTGATGTGTGGCGAACGTGTTACAGTCCTGAGCAAACTAGAAATGAAACGCACTGTGGAGTCAAGAAAAGTAATATGCAGCAATTAGAGCCATTAGAGCATTAGGTTGCCAAAAAGTTTTCCCCATGTATACGTTGTCATACTGAAAATCGTCGATCTCACTCTTTCATGTTATTAATGTGTGAGCAAACTTTTATGTGTAATAAAAAGTGGAAATAATTTGTGGATTTAGAATTTTTGTTGTTAATGAAACCAGTTGAGGTTTTGTAAAAACATCAGAGTTATGCTTTTTAAAATAAATTTGCTGGGGTATGAATTACTTTAAAACTTGAATTTATGTAGCTAAGGAAATTTGAATGTGTAAGATGGCTCTAACACATTTGTTGGCTGTTGGAACTGTTGATACTTACTTAGAGTGCAGTAATTTTGGTGGAATCTCTGTGTATGGTCAGTGACTTTGCAGAAACAGCAAGGAATAAATGTGGCTGCAACTTTTGAATTTCTAGCAGTAGCAAAACATAATGAAAAACTAAGGACCACAGCCACAAAGCAGAGTGGTAGGGATACTGACAAATTGATTTTTACATAATGCAGCAATGAGATAGCAGGCTAATAAGTAGGTCTGGTAACACTGATGCAGAAGGGGCCGTGGAGAAATAGCAAACCAGAGTAAAATGTTTTAATGCATGTTTTTCTGTAATATGGAAGATATTGTCATGTTACTGGGTTCAGTAGAACAGTAACTATTTTTGAGCATTGTTGGATGCTAATTTTAAAAAGGTGTTTTGCAGATTAATTGTCTGCATACTCATTAGTCTTCATATGAGGAAAAAAATAGCACCTGTTGGTGCTGAATAAAAGGATCTTGTGTTAACATAGTGTTCAAATGGAGAAAATTATTAGTTTGACATTTGTTAGAGTAGTAAAAAGGATCGGCAGAATATATGAAGTAATTTAAAACTTAGGGCTAGGATTCATTTTTGTAAGAGCTATGTGTAAATATCTAGACATGCTGTTTGGGTTTTATGTTTAGTATTCAAATAATGATAAGTACATTCATTTGTGGGATGCGCTTCATTCTATTATCAGTACCAATGCATGTCTAGTCTTGTAAAGAGATTCTTTTCCATTTTACATGCTCCCTGTAAGCTTTTTTGAAGCCCTTGCTTTAGGAAAAGCAGCGGGCCTGGGTGGGTGCTGTGTGCATGGAAGGTGTCGTGTCCCGAGAAGGGGAGGTGTGGAGCGCAGGCTGGTTCCCTTGTGTTTTCTTCTGCTGCGCAGGAGCTGGCTGCGTGTTGAGCCTGGAGCGCGAGGGAGGCCCCTGGGTTTGTAGGGTGGACTGGGTGCTGGGGGAGCTTCAGTAACTGAGGGGTAAGGAGGAAGTACAGCAGTCCAAGGGACAAGATTGTTGACCGGGAGGAGAGCAAAAGCTTGGCAGGCTGGCAGGTGTCAAAGGCATAAAGTGGTGGCAATTGCAGTGATGGCCCTGTGTGTAAAAGGGTTGAAACCCACTGTTAAAACAGCACCTGCAAGCAGGGGTGTATCTTGCAGTATGCGCTGGGGATGAAACCCCGGCTTGGCCTGAGCCTTGTTTTTATTTACTCTTGGAAGTTGGCCACACTGCTGTGGCTGAGAAAGGAATGCTTAATCTCCTTTCCCTGGAGAGTAAGTGGAACATAATGTCAGAGCAAGCTTGAACGGCTCCTCCACAATAGCAGTGTTACATGCTGTCTTATCACTTGAATAGTCACATTGTAAATGTACTTTTTAAAGACTTATTTGCAGGGTGAACAGCTCTTCTTCATTCCCGCGTGTGTATTAGACATGTATACTTGCCCAGTGATGCCTTACATTATAATTAGAGTACGATTGATTTTTGGCCTGGGAGCGGTATGCCAAGTGTGAGCTGTCAGTGACTTCTTTCTTTACTGCTAGTTTGGAAATATCTGTAAAGGAGAGGTATGGAAATACTGACAGAACTGTAATAGAAATGTTATAATTAGGCAGCCAGAAAGAGTTTGAAAGATTTTTTTCACCCAAATGCTAATTAACCCATGAAGCAAGTGAGCAAGGAGAATCATTGAATCATGGGACAATAGCAAGAGACTACTTGTGTAAAGAAAAGGAGCTGGAGATCAAGAAAACAAAAAGAATAAGCATGTGGATTTCACTGGACTCTTTCTCTTGCTCTGCAGTATCTCATTAGAATCTCATTAGATGTCAAAGCTTCTCCTTGGAGTAACACAACCATAAATTAAACTAATTTTTAATATTTTTTAAAAATTAATCTGGATTTTCTGTACTGAGGGTACGTAGCATCTATAGAAGAGCTGGCAGCTTGGCACTGCTGAAATTCTTCCTAATGAGTTAGGTCTCTGAGTAGGACTGGAACTCTGAAAGTTTGGATTAGTTTTTGTGAGGAAGTTATATGAGGGGAATGCTGTTTGTTTTCGTTAGGAATCTGATTAAAGAAACCTTTGTGTATCCACTGGTTTTACTCATTCAGCTAAGGCCTTAGTGTGTGCTATAAACATTCTCAGTATCCAGGATGAAACAGGAGAGAACAATTAGCTGCTCTGCATGTTTCAAAGACTAAAAAAGAAGTCAAGAAGTTGTGGAGGGTAGAATGCAGAGAAAACCTTTTCAAATATATTTTTCTAGATTTTACTTGGATCTCTTTCTGCCTTGGTGCTTAACTACTGCTACTGCTGAAGGAAGGTACCATGTGGCTTTAGGAAGCAGCTGTCCTATGTATTTTTGTGAATTCGTATTTTCGTTTCCCTTTTTAACTGTTACTACTACTCCATACAATTAAAAGGAATTAATTTCATATATTGATGTGTTGTTAGAGATATTAGAAAGCATTTGTAACTCTAAAGTCTCTTTTGAAATTGTCATCCGGTGCTACATTTATTTTGAGTACAGTGGACAGATAGAAATAGATTTCTCAGGGAAGAGCTTTGCAACTACACAAGTTAATCTGTGCAGTCCCCCATTATATCTGTGCATGATCATTTTGATTTCTTCCCCTTGTGTTTTCATGCTTACCTTTTTCCTTCACTCTGACTATGCAGTTTAAAAGAGGTGTTTAATAATCTCCATCAGCCTGTGACACATACAAATGCTTGGTTAAATTGCTCTTTTGACGACCAATGGAATGGAAGAAAATCCCGCTGTAGAGGCAGATTACAGTTGAATGGCTGAAAGTAAAATCTCTTCAGTTTTAGCTTTATGTGTATCTCAGCAGAGAGACAAATTTTGGTCTTTACATTGACTTATTTTTCAACATGCATTTCTTTTTGTAAATATGCCTGCATCTATATTGACATAGGATATGTTTCTCAATTTGTAAGTATGTGATTATTTATATGCTTATATACTTTCCCTTTACTCTTGCTTTTTAAGGCATGCGAGATCAAGAAGCTATGTTTCAGAATATGAAGTGTGCAAACTGGAATCTGTACCCTTGGATTTTGGCGATTACCATCCACTAAAACCCATTACAGTGAGTGTCTCTCTGCTTTTGGAAAACAAATGTGAATTAAAACTGATTGTGTTCCTCTCTTTACTTCTGTTCCTTTAAAATGAAAAGGCTTTGAAGTTGGTGCTGGTACTAGTGAAGTTGCTTTTTATGTTAGTGGCCTGTTATTTTAAAGGCATCAAGGTTTATTCTCTTTGTCCTTTGCAGAAATTTTCTTGTGGTGTCTCCTTCTGACAAATATAGCATTCCAGCTTGTGGGTTTTCTTGGTTGCATAAACTTATCCATTAATCAGCATTTAAAATCATATTGTTGCATTACAAGTAACCTGCATAATTGCTTGATGTAAGATTTGGTTTTGGGTTAACTTCCAGTCAGCTGTATGCTTTAAAACATTTATAATTTCTTTAATGTATAAGAGGCTTTTAAAAATGTGGATGTACAAAAAAAATACGAGTTCAAAGAGATGATAGTGACATGCTGATGAATGATAAATGGACAGCAGCTTCTACTCAGGAAGGTCAGTAGGAAGTTAAGATGGAGGCCTTAAGAATGGATTTGGTGTTCCAGGCTTGAGTATCGTACAAGAAAAGTAAAGGTGAGACTGACAGAGGAAGTCAAATAGCAAGGAAGAGGTTGGAGGAGAGGGAGAAAAACAGTAAAATAGAGGAGGGGTACTAGAAAGAAATTTAGAGTGGTTATTCTTGTAGTTCTGTAGACCTAGAATTGGAAGGGGCGGAGGAGGGGGAAATTAATGGAAATGCTATTGAAGAGTACCTCCAGATTCAGGGGAAAAGGAGGTGCTTTGATTTAACTGCTCATGCTCATTCTAAAGAGTTTGGTTGGTTGGTCTTCGCTTTCACTGCAACAGCACAATTTATGTAGCACATATTTTGATGATTTATTAAAGAAAATAGGGGGAAGATAAAGCCTTCTTGTTCAATAGTTTTGAACTTTTCTTTTAGGTTACTGAATCCAAGACCAAGAAAATGAACCGGAAAGGAAGTACTTCTTCTACCTCTTCTTCTTCTTCTAGTTCTGTGATGGATCCGTTGAGCAGTGTATTGGATGGTACCGATCCCTTGTCATTATTTGCAGCAGCTGCAGATGCGGTGACTACTACTGCTACCATGGTAACACTGGAGGCAGTTACCTCAACTAAATAAAATTAAAAAACAAAACAAAAAAACCTAAACCAAAATAAAACCACAAAGCCAAACCTAGATAAAATGTATTTGTCTCACCAATTAGGAGGTTAATGCAATAGGAAATATACTATATTAATAGAATAATGTCTTCTTTTTTATTTACCTATTTTTATATGGTTTATGTTGACATATTTATTTAAATATGGATTTTTTTTTTCCCAATATTGTAACTTTTGGAAGGATCAGTTAACACTTGAAACACTAAGTTGACCTTTATCAGCCTTCTCTTTTTTTTCCAGATTTGTATTTAACATTTGCACTCATCCTCTCTTCATAGGACAGTACACGAAAGAAACGGGATAAAGATGACAGCACAGCAGTAGGAAGTGATTTTGAACCATGGTCAAGCAAACGTGGTGAAATCCTTGCTAGATACACAACAACAGAGAAGCTGTCTATTGTAAGTGGGAGCTTCTCCAGTTTTATTTATTTGTACCAGACCTTTAATGGATTTTGGATGTTGCTTTTTTCTAATTATTTCATGAGTAAATACTGGTCCTCTAAATTTCAGTTTTAATGTTGTAGAAAGGTGTATCACAAGCTCTCACTTACAATGATTGTTTTGGAACTGAGTCCAAAAGTCTGTTGATACTTAGAAACCATCACTTTGTCTTTTTGTAACAATACAAATAACTTCTGGTCTTATGTCTACTTCTAAAAGATTAGAGGCTTAATTAGCAGTGTAATTACCCTGTGCATTCTTGGAATGCTAGCGAGTAAGTGTTTTCTAAAAGTCTACTTTTTCTGTTTCTTCACAGAATCTGTACATGGGATCTGAAAAAGGTAAGCTGTTTCTTCAACAGTAACAGATTTTGCTTGAGGTAGGATGCAGTGACAGATTTGTGGTCAAGAACAGTTGAATGTGTTTTCCTGTCCTCCCCTGTTCTGACATATGATTGGATCAGTGTTTTTTTGTGAATAAGTCCTCCACTGGATTTTTACTTAAAATAATTATTGAAAACAAACCACCTAACTGCCTTGTCTTGTATTCCTGTAGGCTAATGAATTTGTGATTATATGTTGTGGAAGGAAATGGAATTCACTCTCTTCCACTGTAGCTTAAAGCTTTCTTCCATTTAAAGTGAGCAATGATGTTTTGAGGATCATGTTTATCAACTCTTCTGCTTGCTGGAAGGGAAAGCAAACAAATCCATTGGGAACTTGTTCAGTTATTCTCTTTACATGAAAGCGAAATTATTTCAGCTGTATGCTGAGTGTTCAAAAAAGAACCAAATGTTAAATATTTTATCATGTTTTCCAGCGAAGCAAATCTGGGCTAAGTAGTCACAGCTGATTGCATAGTAAGTCAGAATTTTCATGTATGAGTAAACATGCAGCATTTCAGCTTCTGCAAAAATATGAAATACTTTTTTGGAATGAGAATGGTCAAACACTGAAACAGGACGTCCAGGGAGAGTGTGACATCTCCATCCTTAGATACTGTTAAATTGACTGGATATTACCCTGTGCAGCCTGTTATAACTTCAAAATTGAACCTGCTTTGGGGAGGAGAGTTGGACACAGACCTCCGTAGGGCTTTGCTAACCTAAATTACTCTATGGTTCTTTCCTTACCAGCAAAACCTGCGAGAAAATCCATTTATATTCACTTTTGCTTATTTGTCATTCCCTGTTCAAAGTGAATGAACTGCAGGTATGTTTAAATGTGTATCTTCAGGAGAAGTCACCATGTGAATCAAACCACTTGTCTTCTGTCATGGAAGCTGACTAGTTGTGTTGAGTCTGTCAAGGCTCTTCACGTTTGTTTCCCTTTAGAAGTCCAAGTGTTTAAATGTTAAAGAAACTCAAATGTGTAATTCTTTACAGGAAAATCTACAACTACTGTCTCAGCAGTTTCTGAAAAAGTGAGGACAAGGTTAGAAGAACTAGATGATCTGGAAGAGGTGAGAAGGCTTTCTGATCCAATTACACCACCATTTTTAAAGTGAAATAAATTTGTGAAATAAAAATCTTTTATGAAACATTTTAAAAAGGTCCTGATTCTGCATGTGCTTATGCTAGATACATACTTTCCATGAGACTTCTCTAGTAATTTCAATCCTTGTTGTTGTAGAATTCAGGCAGATTCATATTTTTGTATCACTAGAAGTTGCGATTTGAAAATTCACCTGATCTACCAATGTTGATTTACCTTGGTACTGTGTACAGTCTGCAGCTGCTGTAAAACTTTGTGGAGCCTAATAGTATTAACATCTGATAATTTTGTTTGAGCCTGTTGCAGAAGCTGCATACTCTCTACCTGAGCTTAATTAAAGTTACGTTTATGTGCTTGATAGAAATACTGAGTACTCAAGTTATTTCTCAAACTGCAGTATTTTCTGTGCAAGGATGAGATGTTCCATAACATACTTTCCTAAAACCTGAATCTGTGGAATACTTCTAGAATTGTTTTGGGTAATGTTGTTTTTAAACCTCTACCTCTTAACTAACTTCAGGTTGCCTGTTGCTTGAGCCAGTGCAGTTCTAATAGTTGCGTATCACAAATAAAGGACTGGATTCTTTTAGTAGAAAAATGAAGTACCCTTTTTCATAAGGAAGTATGTAACCTTTTGTGAAACTGTAATTGAATTTGCATTTTATCTCTTCATCTATGATTGTTTTTACTGATGGTTGTTTCTAGACTCTCAGATATTATGAAATCTGTTCTGTAATGCAGCTTAATAAACTCATCAAAACTAATCCTGAAGGTGATTTTTAATGTCAGTAATACTTCTACTGAAGACTGTTCCAGAACCACCTTGTGATTTTTCTAAATGCATTTTTAGTCACTTTGTTCCTGTGTCAGTTTGGTTCTAAAGCTTAAACAATTATTTCTGCTTCCAGTGTTTCACTAGTTTATTTTTGATATGTAATCTTTTTATAAAGTCTTTAAGATCTTTGGGAAAACATATCACAAGAATGCTCTGGTCTGAGCATGAAATGAAGATAGTTTTATTTCCTTACTGAGGGCAAACACAGCCAGATTTTTCTTGCCGTCAACAAATTTCTTAGGACACTGCTGGCAAAATCGTCCATTTCTCGCTGATGCTACTTCTATATAGATCCTAGTATGCCTGTGTATAGTGTTAGTGCACTAATTATACCACAAGTAGAAATAGTCCAACATTTCTGAACTCACAGACAACTTTGAGTACCAGCATGTATGTCTCTTGAAAACCAAAGCAGTTGTGATGCACTCCTGTGCCAAACACCTGCGATATTGATGCTGCAAAGGTAAGAAGGGAAAATTAAGGTATTCTTTAGTAAGTTTTGTGGGTTTTTCCCTTCTTCCCACAGTCATTTGACCTTGTAATAACAGCACTTTCCTTCCTTCCCTCCCTCTCTTACTAAGTAGGCTTGTGTTTACTTGCCAGGGGTCACAGAAAGAGCTGTTGAATTTGACTCAGCAGGATTACATGAACCGAATTGAAGAACTGAACCAGTCTTTAAAGGATGCTTGGTCCTCTGATCAGAAAGTAAAAGCTCTGAAAATAGTCATCCAGGTCAGTTTTACCTTTTTGTTCTGTACAAAACTAGTGAGTTTGGTGGAGTGGCTTGTCCGATTTCTTTCTTGGGGGAGGAAGGGTTTCTATTGTTTTTTCTATTATTTTCTTCTTCGCTGAAACCCATTTCTTTCAGAGTTTTATGACTTCTGACAACAGTTGGGTTTTCAGCTTCATTCAGCTACATAGGATATGTAGCATGGAATTCTCATTAAAGAGAGTGGCTGAATGACTGATGTGGAAATTTTACCTGGTTAGGGATAATTGGAATAAGTAACATGTAGTGATATAAACTCTTTCTAGGGCATGTAGTTTCCTTTCCTCTCCTCTTCCCTTTCTAGCCCCTTGCTCCCCACCCCAAACAATACCAGAATGGCTTTTTAAATGTCAATGTTTTCCTCATCCTGACTTAGTAAGGCAATTGAATAATCTGATTTAGGACCATAGCAAGCTACAGAAAACAACTCCAGAGTTTAAGTGTGTGTATGGGGGTTTTGTTTGTTTGTGTGTTTTGGTTTTTTGTTGGTTTTTTTTTTGGTTGGTTGGGTGTTTTTTAAAAAAATTGTCCACAGTTGTCTTCTGGCTCATGTGGGATAATGGGCTTTGAGGGGGGCAAGGGGAAATAGGGCAATTAAACGCTCTTTTGGCTGGGCCTTTAAAAAAGGCCAGAGGCAGAGTGCATCAGAGGACAGAGGAGATAATGACATCCTTAAAAGCTGTAAAACTGATGTAATGCTAATAGTCATCAAGTGGGGTTATATAAAGTCAGGATTTTATTTTTTTTTTTGTCATTCTGGATACTTTTGTGAAAACTGTTTGCAGTAATTTCAGCTTAAATTGTGGTAAAGACAATAAAGGAAATGAAACATAAATGAAGTGAGATCAAAAAATTAAGTGTGACCTAGGGTGACTAATGTTCTATTCTAATACTATGAAATCAGCTCCATTATTCTTTTTTTAAAAAATCCATGTATAGCATTGTGAAGTGTGAATATTTTAGTGAGGAGATTACAATATTAAAAGTCTTTGGATGAGAAGAAAAGGGACATGGACGTACTGTATTTATAGTGCATTAATACATATGTATATACAGTGCCTGACATGCAGTGATAACCTACACATTAATACTTTTGTATATTCTTTTACAAATGGTTTCACAAACTAATTTGAAATAATGTAGTTTCTAAGATAGGATTCAGTGCTTGCTTTTAAGGAGGTGGTATCAAAATTGCGTATGTTTATCTCTCTTAAAGTGTTGTCCGTGTGTTGTTCACTTTGCACTTGAACTTTGTGCTGCAGATGCTCATCATTAATTGAAACACTGGGTAAGAATGAAATAGATATTTGAATAATTAACACAAATAAAAAAATTTTCATGAAGGAGGCTATAAGTAACTAATAATAATTCTACACTTATAAAGCAGGATAGGGTAGAAATCTGACTGAACTTTCCTTGTTGTGGTTCTTCCTAGTAAATAACATAATTTTAAGAACGTTTTGTCCTCTAAAGAAATAAGCGGTTTTCATGACATCAGGCTGTGATTATATACATAGTCTATCATTATCATCACATACTGATTAGTATGCAATAGGAGGAGTAAGTATGGCCTTTTTTTTGGTTCTTATTTTTAGATACATATACTGGGCTGGAAGAAGCAATTTTAATTTGAATGCTAGAATTATCTTGATTTAAGAACTAATGATGAAATTACACAAGGTCTTTCATTTGGACATTGGGGATGAAACTGTCATTCTCTGTGCAAGAGTTTTACAGAGCTTGAAGTGCAGGAAGAGTTCTGGTTATTAAGACAGGGTCTGAATTTATAGCTTGTGAATTCCTCAAGTGCCTTTTTACAAGATACTTTACTTGTCAAGATGGAATAAGCTAAGCTACTTAGAATAAGCTGAAGTAAGTTGATTATATATGTGAGCTCTAAGAAAAGCGGTAATTAAGTGTTCATGGTATGTGTAGGTCCTAAACAGCTACTGAATTGCCTTTATTTGAAGGTGACTGACTTACCATGCAGTAGGGAAGATTCTGCTTTGGTTGTAAGATGTGAATGCTGTCGCGTGTCTTTCTGGTGCACTCTTAAATTCCTCCCTGATGAATAAAGCAGAAAGACTAAGTGTGCCCCTCGTTTAAACATGTTCAAATGTTACGATTTTCTTGTTTAAAGAAAGCAGTCTTGTGGGGTATTGGATCGCTTCCAGGATTTTTGGAATGTAATGAAAACTTGAACTTTCTTTATTCCATTGAGATTGAGGAACTGTCTCTTGATGAAGGAGAGAGAAGGGACAGAGATCACAGAGAATACCATACTTGTCGGTCTTAGAGACCAGAGAAGACTCGTGGTCAAAAGCCGCATTTGGCTCAAGTAGGGAGGAGGTGGATTTCTCTTCCCAGTCAGTCATTTGCCTGTTTTCTTCAGGTGGGAGTTGATTTTTTGTGAATAAACTTCTACTAAAGCTTTTGACTCCGGTTTAATCTGCAGTTTTTGCACCATCTTGGAAAACAAAGTATAGCTTAATTAAATACCTTTAAAATACGTTCATTCCTCAGTGTGTCTTTTGAATTCATATCATAAATGGACATCTTCCTACCTGGACTCAACATTCAATGATACTAGAACTGGGCCAGCTAATATGTTTTCAAGGGTGACTTTGTACCAGCAGTCATTATAGTCCAAATGATGCAATCATGTTGGGTGCCTGTGGGTGGTGATTGATTACAGATTCCTCCCTGGAGCTGACTGTGGATCAGCTGGCCCGTTTCCAAAATGTTTGAACTACTTGTATGACCCTCAAAGATGTGTTAAAAAGCTCATTAGCTAAACTTTTACGATTGTTTCTTAATTTAATCTATATCAAATTTTGTGTTTGATATGAATGGTTAGAGAGATGGTGAGAAACTGAAAAATGCTGTTTAAAAAGTTGTTTTAGAAAAGAAGTGCCTCTTTCTGCTGCTTCTGGGAGAAAATTTGTCTTGTCTGAACAAATGCACAGATCTGCATGGTCAGCTGAAATTCTGCATTGTAGATTAGCTTGTATAAAGGAAAAACAGATCAGTGACTAGCTCTGCTGGAAATGAAGAATAACCTGAAGAATACAAAGAATACCATGATGTGTTATGTTAGAGGTTCTTGTGCTTTTTGCCGGATAGTTCATGTTGGTTCTCGCTGTCTGTAGATATTTATTCTGGAGTAAAAACACAAACTTGCATTGTCCTCTAAAAATGTTTCTTTGTTTTTTTTTTTTTTCCCTTCTAGTGTTCTAAGCTTCTTTCAGACACAACAGTAATCCAGTTTTATCCAAGTAAATTTGTTTTAATTACAGATATCCTGGATACTTTTGGTAAGTATCTGACGTGCCAGACTTACTACACAATTGTTAGTAAGACGAAATTAATTTTTTGCAATGTTAGAAAACATCAAAGTTACCTGAAAAGTGCTGAAATGACTCTCAGTTTTAACACAGAATATTTCTGACATAAACATTTGGACACCGGTGGTATAAACATGGTATATAATTGTTCAAAAACTCTTATGAGTGAGGTCTTTAAAATAAAAATATTTCATTTTGTAGTTCTGTGCTTTATGAATTAGTGAATATCTAGAACAAAACCTTGGGAAAAACCATGATCTCTGCATTTTGAAATTTAAAGCACACTGTCGTTATTATGAAAATATTTTGGTTTGGGCAGCCTCTTGATTCAGTATTTAATTCTATTTGTAGAATAGAAGTCAGAAAGTTTTCTTTAGCTGAAAAGGGACTATGAAGTGATCAAAATGTAGTTACTGACTTTTAAAATTTATTTTTATCATTTTTAAATGATCTTTTAAGTGAAATTATCATCCACTTCATGTGATTCTCTTGGGTTTCTGCCATGTTATGGAAAAGATTTACAATGGCATTCAAAGTTGAAGGGAATTTTGATGTTTAGCAGGATATTCTATGACACTGATCAAATTGCTTTTTCAGGTCTTGCTTCCTCTTTGTGCTCTTTCCTACTTAGTGAAAGTTGCTGAAGATAACATAATATCCAAATTCAGCAAAGACAGGACAGCAGTTGTCCTTTCCTGGCCTGGGAGAAATCTGATCTGTGGGCTACCTCTGCACTTGAGGGAGCCAGATAAATTTTTTTTTTATAGTGTGGGAAGTGCTAAATTCAGGCTTAACCTTTCAGCCTCAGTAGAGGGCAGCATAATGTTAGTGTTCTAGGAAGGTTTTTCCAGCTAATTTCAATGTATGTTGGAGCAGGAACCTTTGCATTAACGCTTGTGTTTTACAAATCATTAGTTTGTTATGATGCCTTTTTTTTTTTTTAAAACAGGCAAACTAGTGTATGAAAGAATTCTGTCAATGTGCGTGGACAATCGTGTCTCTATGCCAGGTAACTTCACATTTGTTTCTACTGTGCTCCTGGAAAAAATCATGTCTGAACTAGCTTGAGAAAGGTTAAACAGGACCCATGCTACTGTATCTCCTGTGGAAAAAGTTCCAGTTCGAATCTAGTAATTTTTAGTTTTTAACAAAGTAAAATCCATTGCTTATAGCTTCTACCATTCATAGTGTTTATACAAGTTTACATTTTAACGGTGAAGAATATACCTAAAGTATAATAAAATGTGCTTGTGATTTTGTTACTAAACATAAACCGGGTCTTCCTGAGACTTGAAATTACAAAGAATGGTATGTAAGTAGAGGGAGGATTAAACATGAATGACCAAATTAGATGAAGGATGACTTTTTTTTTCCTTTTTTTCTTAGCATACACTCTTTTCTGAAAGTACTACATTTTACTAGCTTAAAGTTAATGGTACAAATTTAACAAAGCTGAGAGTCTTGGGTTTTGGTAGATAATGGTTTTGTTGCTATATTGGAAACTTGATAGTTTTGCTTTAATTAGGGAAGAATTTTGGAAGAAGCAGCAGGCTGTCATTGAGTTCGTGATCAGTTTACTAGGATAGCATGATCTTTCCAACTTGGGCCCTTTTTATTTTTTCAGTTGAAGTTCCAACACAATGTAAAAGTCTAATTTGACATTTATGATACAAATGTATATGGAAGAACCTCTTTAGGAAGGCACTGAAACATTCCATGGAAATACAGGCATTTCCTTGCAATTTGGAGTGTATTAAGTACATGTCCTCGAAATATGAAACATTCTTACTCTGTAGTTGGCAATGCAACAGTACCATTAGGTTGCAGTTAAATCCATAGGGTTTGAGCCAGAAGCTTGAAACCAACAAATACTTAAATTTGAAGTAAACTTACAGAAAATATTTAAGATAAATTTGGTTGTTGCAGATTTGACAGACTGTTCTTACAAACATTAATGAAGGCAGACAGTTCCTGTAGCATGTCATGATTACTGGGCACAGTTAGCTCCATTCTGGAGAGCTAAGCTCATGCTGCAGCTATACAGCTCCCGGAGGCATTGTTGGTGGGAACTTCCCAAGCAGCTAAAGAAGTGGGAAGGAGGGGGAAAATCTGTGCTGTGCTTGCTGTGCATGGCAGTGTGAACCCCCAGGGATTTCAGGCCCAGCCTCCACGCTGATCCCTTGGGAACCAAGCGAAACAAAGATGGATGAGAACTCCTGTGGTCCTAGATGAGAAAGAACATCATCCTGTACTTAGCATCTAGCTTGTGGCTTCTCTAGTCTTGGAAGTTGGAAACTTTGTTGTGGAGCAGGAGCTTCTCACCTTTTGGGGGCAGGGATAGGAGGGCACTGTTATCTTAAAACAGTTTCACAAGAAGCTGCTTGTGTAGCTTTATCACTGAGAGAAGAGGGACCCATCCATCTTCCCAGCCATCTTGCCTCAGACCTGAGTTGATCCCAGGAAGCCTATTGTTGCCTTCTGTTCCAGGCAATCTAGAGAAAGAGGAAGCAGTTAACCATGCAACTGCACGCCCGCCTGACCAGAGCACTGACCCCATAACCCATCTGTTCCCCCCTGGGGTGGCAGCTTTTTTGTGCTGGCAGCTGACACAAATAGTCCTGGAGCTCACGAGGAGAGAACTGCGCTGCAGTGTTAGATATTTAGCATACAAAACCAACTGTTCTGTCAGTGTTCAATATTTCCTACTTCTTGCGATATAGATTAAATAATATTCTTTAAAAAATATATTAACCTTTTAAAGTAAAGAATTTGAGTACTTAAATCTCTTTTATATGTATGCATTTGTTACAGATTTATATGCATGTATTTGTTGTAGATTCCCTATATTTTTTTTAGAATTTCTGCTTTTGGGGGGAGACAGAGGTTAGATTTCTAAGTAGCAGATCTGAGATTAGCTTTGAGTGCTTGACTTCAGCTTCTGAAATGTTACTTAATGCAAGATGGAAGCCCTAGTTACCTCTTCTTGCTGTCTGTATACTCAGCTCTTACTGCTGCACGAGAGCGCTGAGAAAGCAAGCACATTGCCTGGTTTATTATGGTGTGCCTAATTTTTTGCTGAAAGGAAAGAGAACACAATTTTAAACCTAGAATGAAAAGTAACTTGTTTCCAGAAAGAATGTGACTGTGGTTGTTTTTTTCCCCAGATAATTTTTCTCCAGAGGGTGTTAATGATACGGCTAAAGAAACTTGCTTAAACTGGTTTTTCAAGATTGCTTCAATCAGAGAACTCATTCCCAGATTGTATCCTTGTCAAATGAGACTCTTGGAGCGTGTCTGCAGGTTTTTCATAGACTTTTCCAAAAATGAACATGTTTGTTTCAATAAAACCCACAGCGATCTGATGTTTATACTGACTTTGCTTTGTTTGTTTCAGGCTGTATGTTTTGAATTTAATTTTGAGTCATGTTTCATAGTAAACTGAATGCTGAATTATTGGCTATGAGTGGTGTGGCAGTGATAAAGTAGAGTTGATGTGTGAAAACTTTTGAAACAATAGAAATCTTGTAGATAAATCATAAAAATCAACAAAGTACAGTGAGATTAATTATAGAAGGCCTTGAAATAGTTCGTTCAATATGTATTCAGTATATGTTTGATTTTGTGTTTTTAAATGGCATGCATCTTAGTTTTGTTCCTTAACTTGGCTTCATTTTAGTTACGTGGAAGCAGCAATACTGAAGTGCAATAAGTTCCTATCCAAAACGTAAGAGTAAATGTTAAGTATGGGAAGGAAGTGAATGGGCAAGCTTATAAACTAATTTAAGCAGTTAAGCACACAAGTTTTGTCATTAATGGTGGATAGGGTCTCAATAGATCTGAGAAGCAGCAGTACTGAGAGGTTTTTGAGTTTTTAGTGAGAATGCCATGGAAAAATTTAAGGTGAACTGTGATACAATTTGAAATGCGATAGTGCTTGCAGTTTTGCAATATATGTATAATTGTGGCATCAGGAGTTTGCAAATTAAAAACCAGTGACTTCGGATGGTGGAGGGCCAGCAAGATTGTTGAGATGAGGAGTGCAGCAAAAAGACAGGATAGAAGACTGAAAGGAAAGTATTGGTGTATTGCTAGAGACAGATCTGGAGAAACAGTTTAGAAGCAATGAACCATTATCTGTTGAAGATCTTGGTGTAAGCTTCATATGTTGCCAAACAATGTCAGTTGCTGAGCTGAAAATGTTCCTTCACATGTAATCATCCTTTTTCAGTTATATTTTGCAATGAGTGTTGTAAGCCAAATTGCTACTATAGTGACAACTTCATTATCCCTAAAAAGCAGTTCTTTTACTGGAATTGATGGGCCTCATCTCCAGGCACTGGCACAGCTCTCTCAAAAAGGACCTGTGGGAAAGTGAGACATACAAGGAGTTCTGTCAGTTCCGATTTAAGCAGCTGCTTTCTTCACACTGAATTACAGCCCTCTATAGCTCTTCTCTTCCTCCAAACTAGAGGAGGAGTTTTTTAGTTGTGCTTGTCTTTTACAAGCCAAGCATCCAGCCTTGCTATCTGCCCTAGTCCTAATGGCAAATACTGCAATTGGAATATAGGATATGTGTTACTATACACATAACATTTTACTTCTGAAATAAAATTTTGTGCTAACATGCTGCTTCTTTCGTAGGCGTTTCTATAACTCATGCTCAATTGTCAATCTACAAGGCAGCTACTGAAGTTATCTGTAGGTGATATAATTTTGTTATCTATTGTTAGATCTCATTTTCATTTCTGAAAAATCTTAACAGGGGTATTTCGGAATGTCTCCCACGGTTAACGTCTATGATTAGAGGAATTGGAGATCCACTGGTTGCAGTCTATGCAAGAGCGTACCTTTGCAGGGTAGGCTATCATTTAACACTTTAGATCTGTATCAAAGATTTACTGCAGCTAGCTCTGCCACTAAATGAAAATTTCTTTTAACTACTGTTTTTATCTGAAGTAGTCAGCAGCCTGTCTCTTCCTTCTAACAGACCAAATAATAAAATTTCTCTTTTGTTTTAATAATGTGGAATCTTTCTTTAAGTGATTATAATAAGTAAAAATAATTTTATGTGCTGCTTATGCCAGTTTTTCGTCTCCAGGTAGGGCAGAATGTTAGAGGCCTAAGTGGAAGGAGAGTTTGGACTTTGAGACTACATGCTGTTGTCTGATTACTAGGTGCTGCTTTTCATAGTTAATATAAACACTTTCCTTATGTTTATCTTCCTTCTTCTACTACTAGAGTGTATATGGCAGGCAGAGGGCTGGCAAGCTCCATGGCAGAGGACATGGTAAAGTGTTCAAACAGTGGATTTTTGTCTGACTGTGTAGTGTGGCTATGTTCTTATCCTCAACTACTCCTGCAGTTACCTTAACAGCTCAGCCAAGATAAACTTACCTAAGAAGAGACCCTAAAATGATTCAAAAAGTCATCAGTAGTGGAAAAATATTTTTGAAATACATCTTTGAAGTAGTGGCAAAGATCTTGACTATAATTGGAAAATGGTAGGGCTGGTAATTAGCAATACTTGCATGAAATCAGCTGCCATTATGACATGAAATGAGTTTGTTCAGTATTGATATATCTGTTATGTTTGAATAAACTGTCCATTATGCTTTTGGTGTACTCTTCAGGGGTGTCCATATGAATTTCTGTATCTGCAAGTAATTGCTAACCTCTGGTTTACTGTGATAGATGAGCTGCTCAGTTTATTTGAATCTTGAAATACAATGCCTGCATTTTTGTCATAGCCTAATCATTCTTGTTACATAGTGCAAGATTTCTGAAGGGTTTTTAGGGAATAGTTTGTATACACAGTCCACCTTTTACTGCTGCTGATACAGCTAAAAGAGATGCATAATGATAAGAGCAGTTAGGACTATTAATCAAGTAATAGTAATTGCAATTATGTAGTAAGGAAGAGCTTAGCAAGCTCCCTTTTGTCCACAAAGATGATCATACAAAATAAATAGTGAAAATTTTCTTGGAATAAAATACTAGTTGTTAAAATCCTGACTTTTGTTTAAAATAAGAAAGCTTATTGGAATGGAAAGCATTTAATCTTCTGTATTTCAGCTACTGGCTCTATATTGATAGTTTCACAATGAAGATAATGAAAATAGATTTTAAAAAAATACGAATTCTGGAATAGGAAACCTGTAGTATCAATATGAATGATGTCTAAAGCCACAGTGTAGTAAAATGTGGGAATAAACACTTGCCTGAAACCAAAGAACCAGATCTTTACACAGCAAGGTGATGCACTTCTCTTTAGCCCCATGGTTTGAAAGGAAGCAATATATAAAGAAAAGTGATAGATGACTGACTTGGATCTGTGCAAGGTACTTCTGCTTTATGATGAAATCAGCTAGAATTGCATATGCTCAGGGATCCCAAAAACTCAGACCCCTGAGTTTTTCTGAAGAGGAACCTTAAGCTGTTGAGATGGATTTGTTTGTGGGTGTTTTTAAGCCTGATCTGTTACTAACTTCTCATTCACTTCCGCGTTTTTCTCTCTTCTTTAGTAATATGCCACATTTTTATTTTTTTATATTTTTTAATCTGTGTTATTGAAAACAGTTCTGTATGCATTAGTTTCCTTTGCAGTTCCAGCTTTACTACATAGGCCTTGTGTTTGTGCATCACCTTGTATTATTTATCAATGTTTTATCTATATCTATCTATATATTCATATTTGCCTTTGGGATGCTTGCTTCATTCTGACCATGGAATAAAAACACATGACTTTTAGCAATTTCTGAACTTTAACTGACTTTTAAAATATTCTTCACTGTAGGTACTCTGCATACAATGAATGTAGGCTGTTGCAGTGCAGGCGTTGGGGTAGACTTTAATTTCCTTACTGCTTACAGATGCTTGGAGCTGATGTTTGGAGAGCCATGTTTAAACACAACTGTGACTACCTCAGGGTAGTTGTTAGTGGATATGGCTATAATAGTAAGCAAGGAAATAATCAATCAAAAGCGTGTGATTCAATGCTGTTTGTTGATTTGATGAGTGACTAGGTATATGACTAGGTATACTCCTTCAGAAAATGCATTTTTGTCTTACAGTTGAAGGAGAGTCATAGGTGAGAGATGCAGATAAAATCTTTCTCTTTGTTTTAATGCAGGTTGGGATGGAAGTGGCACCACAACTCAAAGAAAGCCTGAACAAAAATTTCTTTGACTTTCTTCTAACATTTAAACAAGTAAGCAAAGAGGATTTTTATTTGCAAAATCACATAAATACACTCCTTAAATGAACTACTGCCTACTTTTTAAAAATCTGAAGTTCTTAAATCTAGCTTTAGGGATGTTCCTTTACCCAGATATAATATGGGAAATTTTACATACATTCTGGTAAGTTGAAACCACTCTATTCAGGGTGTTTCCATAATTCAATATTATATGTTACGAGCTTGATATTTTTTCCCCAGCATGCAAGGAATCCTTCAGAATATCAGTGTATCTTTGTGATCTTATCTGTTACCATTTCCATTCATACACAAACTCTGTCCAGTTTATCATAGTGCCTATTAAATACCTTTTCACAGCAACATGGTTTTGTCTTTTATTTCAACAGATTCATGGGGATACAGTTCAGAATCAGCTGATAGTACAGTGTGTGGAGATTCCTTTGTATTTGACTCTATATTCTCCTGCTATAGACTGGATTTTACAGTGTATTGCATACCGTGCTCCTGAAGTAAGTAAGCGTGGTAATGCTTGATACTAAAGTAAGTGTTGGGGTGAAGAGTTAATTTTGCTTGTTAAAAAGCAAACAGGCTATTAAAAGCCTGTTTAAAAGTCAACAGGCTATTTTAATCTCAGTCAGTCTGTTTTGTATTATGTGGCAGAGAGTTGGTAATCTTCACCTCTCCTGCCAGAGATAATTGACCTGGCTGACAAATAGTAATTACTTTGAGAAATGGCATGGCTGAAGGATTTCAAATTTGCCTTCCATAAAATTGTGGTTTTGATTAAAATGCCACTGAACCTATTCCAGTGAGTGTGTTTTATATTGTACTACACCATTGTTTTCTTGTGTTATAAATACAAGATAAGACAGGATTATTGGTATGTATTGGGTAGGTAATTAAAACAGCTTTTAGTAGACTTTACTGCCGTAATTAAAGCTTAATTTATCTGCAGAGTCTCTACTCACTAATTTTAGTAAGTAATTCTTCCAGGTTCTGCTTACTGAGATGATGGAGAGATGCAAAAAATTGGGGAACAAGTAAGTATTGCACAATGTAGAAGACATGAGTCTGTAATGAGTACCCGTGAGTCCCTGTAATAAAATTTTCTCTCTCCCTTTTGCAAACATTTTTTGGATGCATAGTATAGCTTTTGTTCTCCCAGCAGCTTACTAAATCATGATTATGAACATCTATTTTCCAGAGAAGAATTTTAGAATATGGAAGATGACTTGTAGAGCTGAAGTTAATTAATTTAACTTGTTTGCTGCATTTTGGCTGTTAGCCCAAATTTTAGGACACATAATGTGTTCTCCATCAGCCATGTCTCTGATTCCTGGTTGTGCTTCATTTTTCTATTTTTTTCCTCCCCTTCCTTCCCTCTGGCTTCCAGTGGCTACAGTCAACCCATACTTGCATTTTGCAAGGGAAGTTGTAAAGCAGCTGACACCTTTGGAAGATGGTATATTTAGGCAACTGCTTTTTTCAACATTAAAATTAGTATCCCAAATGTCTCCTAGAAGTCTGCATGCAGACTAATCACCTTCAGTGAGTAGTTCAGGAAGATGGTCTGGAAGTTTTGGATGTACTTTCTGAACTGTGTGCATGCAGTTTGACCTGCTGATGAACTAATCTCAGTTCATTTTGTTGGGTAGGTAGGCTGAGTTCTGTGAGAGTTTTCAGCTACCTGTTATTTTTCTGATGGGCTTTGCACAGTCCAATTCTGCTGTGGTGACGGAATTAAAACATGTCAGTCACTTAGATGAGGAATGCCAGCATTAGCGTTCTGTGACCAAGCTAAGGAGTGTGGCAAAAGTGATTTTAAAAATGTGATGTGAAGATGCTATTGTATCGGAGTGTATAATATGTGTAAAAATAATCCACATACAGTGCTGTATTGATTATTTTGTATGGGTGTTGATTTGTTTTGTGAAACTTATTTTTAAATCACCTTTTAGCATTTCTCGTAAAGGTGGGCCAGGTGCCTCCTCTTTGTGGCTGTTCACTCTTTGAAGGAAGGACAAAATGTTGAGTATAATGAGGGTTTTTTTAAAGAAATGTTTTTGGGACATGTCTTTTTTTTTATTGGGAAGTTGAATAATCTGGTTTAGATGATCTGTAAAGCACGGTAGTTTTCTTTTCAAGTGGAGTTCTGTGTTTTCATGTCTCCTCATGATTGTCAAAATACTACAGAACAAGAGGTATCAGTGTATAAATCCTAAATAATCTTAGTATGTTCCATGAACTGTGTTGCAACCATCCAAGTGAAAAGTGGCAACCTGCTTCTCTGTATTGCAAAGCATATACCTAGTGAACTGGAAGTACTTGTCTAATGATAAAATGCAAATTCCAGTCAAATTGCGATGGGACCACTAACGCTCAGTCAGAAACACAGAGGATACTGGGCTATTTTAAGCACTCCATAGAATTTCCCTCAAGGTAAACTGCCCTGTATTCAAACTGTCTGTTCAGACTAGTGAAGGACAGAGTGTTTTATGAGGCAGCTTCTGTGCTAACTCATGGCTGACATGGCCCAAAGGAATTTCCTTTTGAGTGATACTAGATTTTGCTTCTTATGTTTGCATAATAGTATCAGTAAACTGGATTTTACAGTAACGCAGTGAGTTCACTCTTCCATCCGTAACTTTAACTTGATAGTAATACAAATATGGGTCTGGATGATTAATCATAAATGTGTAAATATGTCATTGTCAGTTATCATATGATAATGACTTTGGATTTATTTTAATCCTAACAATGCAGCTGCTTGAAATCTGACTTTTATAATGCATATATATTTTAATTCAGTGAGAAAAACTTCAATAAAGATTTGCCCTGCCAAATTGTGCTTCTGAACTGTAGTTAAGAAGAGTAAGTTTCTAAATGTGTCAGCTACTTCTGGTTTACTTGATCTTTCTAGTAAACTTCTGGTAAAATGATGGCTTCAAAAAGCCTATGTGGGACAAGTGTTCTGCAGACTGGGTTACGTTTTCCTTATCTGATGGCTTAATGTTTTCTTATTTTGCTTATACACTGTTAATCCTCATCAATGCAAGCTCAATTTGTGAGGGTTTTTTCTTCCTTACCCCTTTTTTTAAAATTTAGAACACATGCTGGATAGTTGTTAGTCTAAGAAGTTCAGAGTAATGTAAATGAAGGGACAAGAAAATTTTAGTTGAATTTGGGCTGTATTGATTTGTGTTATGTTCATTGTAGTGCTTTGCTCTTGAATTCGGTAATGTCAGCATTCAGAGCAGAATTTATTGCTGCAAGATCTATGGATTTCATTGGCATGATTAAAGAGTGTGATGAATCTGGATTCCCAAAGGTAAGTTTTTATATGTAATTGGTAACAATTCCTGTTCCTTGTCTGACAGAGTTCTTTATATTCTTAGTTGCCTACATAACTTGCACATGATTTAAATAAAAGGTGATTTGATCCAAAAAATCTTTCTGCACAGTATACCTGCTAGAGCAATGTTGGACAGACACACATCTTCTGCTTTTAATTTAAAATTTCTTATTGACTTCCAGCATCTCCTCTTTCGCTCGTTGGGATTAAACTTGGCATTGGCTGATCCTCCTGAAAATGATCGCCTTCAAATATTAAATGAAGCCTGGAAGGTTATAACAAAGCTGAAGAACCCACAGGTGAGTTATTGTCTGTTCTTTTTCACTATTGATTTTGTGTTTAGGGCAAAATTGTAGCCAGTTGTTCAGTAAGCATATGCTTAGCATGACATGGTTTACCTTTCTAGATACACAGAGTTGCCAAAAAGTATGATGCCTGGTAATATCTTTGTATGATACCTGCTTTTCTGAGCTCTGCTTAAGCATAACTTAATTCTACATAATGTAATTCTACATAAGCAACTTTTGAGGTTTGCATTGATGCTAGATCTTTAGGTCTGCAGGAATCATACCTCAGGAGTTAGTTCTTTTAAGGGTAATTTTTGCAAGTGTATTTCTCGTAACCTCCTGTAAATGTTGGTAATCATGAGGCACTTGTATTTCTAGGATTATATCAACTGTGCTGAAGTGTGGGTGGAGTATACGTGCAGACATTTTACGGTATGTGAAAATTACTTTGTTTCCTTTGAAGGTTTTCTGATACAGATTAAGTGGCTATATTAGCAGTTTGGCATTAAAAATGTAAAAGCTATGACTGTTCAATACAAATGTGTAGGACTTCAGTAGTGAATGAAAAAATGTATTTCCTTTCACAGCAGATGAATAGGGATAAAAGATGCAGCTTTCAAGGGGTCTCCACTACTCCCCAGCACTGCAGATATATCTTATCCTTTTATTTTAATGGCAGATGGACCAGTTTAAGTGAGGATTTACTGGAGCTATGGCTAAAATTCCTGGCTTAACTAGAGCTCTGCAGAAAGCTGATGCTTTGGCAAATGGAAATAAATTATCCAACTGGTTTTCAGTGACTTGACTTATGTGCCAATTTCATTACTGTATTTGTAACCTCATTTTTTCGCTATGCAGAAGCGAGAGGTCAATACAGTTTTGGCTGATGTTATCAAACACATGACTCCTGATCGAGCATTTGAAGATGCTTACCCACAGGTAAAGAATTTCTTTTGCCAAATCTGTGAAAATCTAATGTGCATTTTCTTAGGTGAAATTAATTCTTAAACATTACTGATGTCTCTTACCACAAAATAATTATTTTTAAACACTGGCTATAATTTGGGAAGCCTTTTGGAACAGTATAATGCTGTGATTTGTTGCTCCTTTTTTCCCTGCACATCAATCTTCTTAAGTTCAGAGAAACGCCAAACCAGAATGATTTATATATTTAGAAGCAGCAATAGTTAACTCCTACATCAACAGTGGTGTTCTGCTGAAGAAAATTAGCAATCATGGCAGACTGATTAAACAGAAGTAAACCATGAAATAATCCATTTCTACTTGGCATTGTTATGGACCAGTGAATTACTGTGTCCAGTTCTTGAGACTGCATGCCAGATGAGATATGGATCAGCTGAAGAGGTTCTAGAAGAAGGTTTTTGTGGTTACTTGAAGGGTAGATAAAGTGCCTACAAAAGAAGATTTAACAAAATGGTTTGGGGTTTGTTTTTGTTTTGTGGTGGTTGTTTTGTTTTTTTTTTTTTCTAGTCTAGAGAGCAGGAGGACATGCAGACTATAAATCAGAAAAATCTGCCTAACTGTAAAAAGTAAAGAACAAATGAGGCCTGGGCAGGCTGATCAGCCTCTGTTCATATGAGTTCTGAAGAGCATGTTGGAAAAATATATGTTAGGAACAGCATAGCTGTAGTTGATCCTGTGTTGGGGAAAGAAATTACATCAATGAATGCTTGTAGTGTCTTCCAGCCCAGTTTTCTATGAATAACTAGAGAAGAGTAATCTCTGGTGTGGATAGTCTTAATTTAACTTGTATTACAATCACTCCCTCCTCCCCCTTTTTTTTTTCCCTTTAGCTGCAGTCAATTATTCAGAAAGTTATTACGTATATCTATGACTTCTCTCTGCTTTTTTCAGTGGTAAGTGATACTCTGTTTAATAAATTTTTAAGAGAACTATTTTGCACTGTTTCTGCAGGAGAATTTACCTGGCTTGGATATTTAGATTGTTTGCAAGCTCATATAGTGAGAAGACTTTTTATCAAGTAGATAAGTGCAGAAACGTTTTGGAAGCCCTCTGCTGCTTACTACTTAAATATTCATTATTCTAATTCCAGTTTTCTATACTTTTTTTTTCCTTAGGCTGTTAGATTCTCTATGTATGTTTGTTACTATGACATAAGTGACAATCAATGGAAGATAAAATACATTTATTTGTGTATATGTGTTTGTGTAATTGCTGATAGCTGTTTCTATGTTATATATACTTCATATGCTCTGTCATAGGGCTTAAGTTTGGCATTGAAACAAAATGAAACTTAAAGATGTCAGAGACAGTATATGAGATAGAGGAACAAAGACAGCGAGTGTCAAGTGCTGAAACCACTTGAAGAGTGAAATTCAAGACTGACCCTGTGGGTTTGGATTCAAGTCTTGTTCACAAATTGCTCAGATAATTCTGAAAAATTTGCCCTCACTATATTCTTGAGAAGATACAGAAACTAAGTATTTCAGTATCTTAATAACCTAAACCCTTATCTTTGAAGAATATATGAATGTCTTGGACCTTCATAAGTTGCCCTGGATACATGCAAAATGGTTGCTGGCATGTGGCTTATTTTCATTGTTTTTAATATCATACCTTTTGTTCCCATAGATGTCTGAATTTGTCGTGATCTTAAGCTGTTTCAAGAGTATGATTGCTTTTAAAAAATATGCAACATTTGATTCAAACAGTTCTGTGTTTTCTGTTTTATTCTGGATCTCTGCAATCACTAAATTGATACATGTTTCAGCCATTGGTGCTTTTTTATTTGTTCTACTCTTTCATCCTTCAAGATGAATTAGTCTTCAAAAAAGACTAAAATAATTTTAACTAAATCAACTATGATTATAAAACTTATCGAAAATATTTATTATTTTAGTGTGTTGTTTGTAAAATACCTGATTTTACTTGTTTATGTATTTGTACTTTCAGGAGAAATTCTTGCCATTTCTGGATATGTTCCAGAAGGAAAGTGTGAGAGTGGAGGTTTGCAAGTGCATTATGGAATCTTTTATTAAGTAAGTGGAGAATATTGAGATTAAATGCGCTCTGGAGGGTCTGGGCAGTGTATTGAAAGATTGTTAGGGAAGATGAGTCAGTATATAGGCTTCGCTTGTGAAGGTGTTCCAGGCTATGTGGGGGAAAAAAAAAAAGTGTCAATTTTGTTAATCTGCTTTGTTGATTGACTGTTTAACTGTTCACAAAGCAAGCTGAAATTGAAGTGATCATATTGATGATAACTTGCTGTGGATTAACAGAATAATTGTTCTCTGAACTTTTTAAAATTTATCTTGCCTTAGTTCATTTATGAAATTTATTTCATATTCCAGCTGATGTGACAGCACAGAACTGTTACCTTGGTATAATGGAGGAAGAGAGACAGTCTTTTGTCACCAGCTCCATTATGTAGAAAAATGGGTATTTCCACAGTTGAAAATAAACTTAGAAGATGAGGCTTCATCATCAAATGTTGTAAAAGTCAAACAGTCCTTTTCTTTTCAAATAATTAACAGGTTCCTTGAAACATTTGTTTCTTTTTCACCTTCCCTTCAGGTATTTATATACCTGCTAAGCCCGCCCCCAGGCCTTCTCTTCTCTGGGCTAAACAGTCCCAGCTCTCTCAGCCTTTGCTCATATGAGAGATGCTACAGCCCGCTAATCATCTTAGTGGTGCTCCAACGCACATGTGCCTCCGTACCTAAACGTGACTTTTATCCTTCCTGTCTGTCCATCAGTAGCTGAGAAACTGTGTTATTTCTTGGTAGATCTAGGATTGCTTTGTTTTGATGTTCTTAGATTTCCTCAATGTATCACATGTCTACCTTGTTGTGTCCCTTAAGGAGTCAGATTCTGTGGCCTGGCAGTAAAGCTCTATGTATTAAGATAATATTCCTTGACTGGCATTTGCTGGAATTGTATGCCTATTAACCATGTGATCTTTGGAGTTCTGTGGGTTAAAAAATGAATATAAAACTTCTCTAGTGTCATACGATGCTGATGATTGGAATTATGCATTAAATTGGTGCTACTCTATTCATTGTTATT
Source organism: Cariama cristata (assembly GCF_000690535.1). Lineage (NCBI taxonomy): Eukaryota > Metazoa > Chordata > Aves > Cariamiformes > Cariamidae > Cariama > Cariama cristata. The sequence continues at coordinate 26,846 of NW_009614745.1, forward strand.
CATTTTGACAGAGCAGGATTTTTCATCGCTTTTTCTAAAACATTTTATAGGCATCAGCAAGAATCTACAAAGGATCCTGTTATACTCAATGCTCTTCTGCATATCTGCAAGACGATGCATGATTCTGTGAAGTAAGATTAACTTTACTCCTACTAATAACTATTGTTCTTGCAAAGTTTGGCTGCTTGGTGTAGAGTTTCACATTTCTGAGGCTGTTTGTTTCATGATGGATTAAGACATGAATCCAATTAGGGGTGAGGGAAGAGCTGTGTGGTGAAGTGGCAGCATGTACCATTTGCTCTTTAATTACTACTTTATTTTGAATACTGAAGCAGAATTTTGAAAGGAAGGTAGCAATGATTTTGTAGAGTTTTCTACAAAGGCAGAGACACTAAACAATCCAATCTTTTAAAAATATTTTTGAGAGTGAAACCAATGTAATCTTTGAGTTATAGTGAATAGTAAACTAGTTTTGAGATTGAAGTGAATATGTAGCTATTAAAGCACAGATTGCCATACTTAATTACACCTTTTTTGGGCCACGTTTTTCAGCCATTACAAAGGGATGTGAAATCTTTAAAAGGACACATGGAAGATCTCTAGGAACTTGAGTAGGGGAAACTAGAACAGAGGAGAAGCTTTTGAACCATCTGTGTCTTTCCCCTAAATCCTCCTCTTCTCTTTTCCCCTTGACTTTGAGTGCTGACGTTGTTAGGGATCCTGGGTGCCCTGCTGCATCCTCACTGGTTGAATAGCAGTTGTGCAGTGTGGAAAGCAGTTGTGGTTTGTAGGTAACTTGCAAACTTCATGCAGAAGTCTGCGTCTGATTGAAAATAGAGATGGATCACAGTCAGTGCTGTAAATTTTAGATCTCAAGAGCAAAAATCTTTTTTTTTTTTTTTTTTTTTTTTTCCTTCTGGTTTGGGTTGAGTAGAATTGTAACAGCACTGTTTCTTTTGGCACTCTCAACCCAGAGCCTCTTAGTGTGGCAGATGCTGTAAAGGAACTTGTCACTTTCTCAGCCTTGATATGCCATGAATGCAAGATTTATTGCCAATAAAGAAGTCAGATTTGGCATTTAATTCCAATTTATACCAGCTAGAGTGCTTTATTTTGGGTTAGACCACTTTATTTGCCTGTATATTGCATTAAAAGTCACTTCAACCTTTAAATAGAGCAATATATTGAAGCTAAACCAGCTTATTAAAAAAAAAATCAAGCCGTTTATGGCAATCCATATTTGGTGCTTCCTCTGACATTTTGCCAAAACAATTTGATAGTTTACTGGGATCCTTAAAATCCCTTAAATCAGCAGTTCTTTTAGCTGAGATCATAGAATCATAGAATAGTTTGGTTGGAAGGGACCTTAAAGATCATTGAGTTCCAGCCCCCCTGCCCTGGGCTGGAACACCTTCCACCAGATCAGGTTGCTCAAAGCCCCATCCAACCTGGCCTTGAACACTTCCAGGGATGGGGCAGCCACGGCCTCTCCGGCCACCCTGCGCCAGTGCCTCACCCTGTGCCAGTGCCTCACCACCGTCACTGTGAAGAATTTCTTCCTTGTATCTAATCTAAATCTTCCCTCTTCCAGTTTAAAGCCATTGCCTCTTGTCCTAGCACTCGATGCCCTTCTAAAAGCCCCTCCCCAACTTTCTTGTAGGCCCCTTTAGGTACTGGAAGGCTGTTCTAAGGTCTCCCCGGAGCCTTCTGTTCTCCAGGCTGCACAACCCCAACTCTCTCAGCCTGTCTTTATAGGAGAGGTGCTCCAGCCCTCAGATCATCTTTGTGGCCTCCTTTGGACTCGCTCCAACAGGTTCATGTCCTTCCTGTGCTGAGGACCCCAGAGCTGAAGGCAGTACTACAGGGTGGGGGTCTCACCAGAGCAGAGCAGAGGGGCAGAATCCCCTCCCTCAACCTGCTGGTCACGCTGCTTTGGATGCAGCCCAGGATATAGTTAAGATAAGATGGTGTACCTCATTAGCTTGATTCTATTCTGTCATCTCTTATTGGCAAATGATCATAAATTGTAATTAACTTAAAGTAACTCCTGCATCTGTTTTTACATCCTGGTTCAGGAAACTCCCAGCCCATTGTGTAGGGCTCACTGACGCCCGTAACAGCTGTTGGAGGATAACAGCCTTTAGGCTGCTAGGGGTCTGATTCAGAATTGAGCTAGAAACCTGTAACTGACCCGGAGATCTCATTACAAGTCTTCTGAGCCTTTCAGAGCCCATCAGTTGACTGTCTTGATTGGCAATGCACTAATAAGCTAATCATGCTGAGATTTTCTTTCCTCCTTTACTGAATTTGTATAATAAAACTATTGTTCTCTTCCCATCTGGTGTCTGAGCTAGGATATTGGTAACTGATATAATAAAGGTCAAAGCTGGAGCCAAGCGTATAATAGTAAAAAGATTAAATTGTATTAGTTAATTGTAATTTAACTTTTTGTTCATCCATTTTCAGTGAAATAGGTTTGATTTATTAGATTTTCACATAAATTTCTTTCAAATCAGATTTGGACTCTTGCTATAGAATAAATATCTGATCTTGAAAAGAAACTTTTTACATATCAGTTCAGTTCTTACTAAAATGTCAAACAGGCAGCACTGTAATGAGATGATGTTAATTTTTTTTTTAATTATATGGCAGGTTTAGTTTAAAAAACAAAACAATAAACTAATGTTTCTAAACTATTACATACACTATTTAAAGTGTATTTTAAAAGATTTTCCCTTTAAAATAGATTTACTAATTTCTTTAAGTTTTTATAATCAGTTCCTACTCAAGTTCTCATGTTGTAACACAAGACTGAAGCCATTTGCTTGCTGCAGTGAAGGATATTAGCTTAACTTCCTTTTACTCTTGCCAAAATCTGAGTTTCTATAAAATCTAAAGATACTCTTAGCGATTTTTATGTTTTATTTTTAAATTTGCAGTTTAGTTTGGTGCATGATTGACTTGGTGATACTCATATTAAAATTAGTTTTATTGCTTTATAACTAAAATTATGAGCTTGGTGGTCGTAGTGTGCAGTAAATATTTTATATGGATATATCATCATATAAATTAGTACGCTGAACCTTTACAGATAAATAAGATAAGCTATATTCTAAAATTTACCATATAAATTTTCTCTTATAGTGCACTAACACTTGAGGATGAGAAAAGAATGTTAGCAGCTTTGATAAATGGATTCATAAAAATGGTGAGTGACAATTGTGTGCAACTGTTTGGGTGTGTACCTTACAGCTTGGGTTTTCATGAGATCCCCATGAGAAACAGATGCCTATGTAGCTGAATCAGACTGTGTCTCACTTGTTTAAGACTGTTGAAAACCCCAACCGGTATATTTTAGTGAAATAAGTATGCATGTGTTGAAAGAAATATCATACGGTGTTGAAGCTGACCTGGTGCAATATGACAGTTTAAAGTGCACATGTTGTTTATTTAATCATATTTTCTGCTAGTTTTTTAAATCTCATGTAAAACATGGTAACTATTTAAAGTTAAACAGCAATTAAAGTCTTGCCTATTATAGCATCAGAGAGGTCGCTTATTTATGTGAATGAAGTTCCACTACCCAGCTCTAAATGGAACAAATACCAGCTTTAAAAAACATGAAATAAATATAGCTTGTATGTTATTCTTATCTCTGTTTTTCTTAATTTACAAATAAGATAATTTGTATCATCAAATTAGTAGTCCCACAAAAACTCCAGTTGTTTTGTCTTGACACTAATTTTTAACCCTTCCCTCCTTCTTATCCCAATAAAATCTTTTGTTCTTGTCTGTGGTGTTTGAGATGTCTGCTTGTTTTAGGGAAATGTTCTCAAGCTTTTTTTATTCTCTAACCAGGTACTCTCAATGCTTGGCTTTTCTTTCACATAGTCAGAGCTGGCAGGCTTTATCTCTACTTGTCCTCTTTGTTCTTTGTTGCAATGCTATGAATTTATCTTTAGATGGTTGCTTTCTCTTCAGCTATAGTAATTTGCTATTTAATATGTTTTTAATATAATTTTGCTTTATTAAGCTTTATATGCAGTATAATATTGTATAATTTCCTTCAGGAGGATTTCCCACATTGAGTAATATTTGATGTGGCTTTATAGTCTTGGTTTGGGGTGGGGGGGGAAATCCCATAGCAGCAAAATGACTAGTTATAAAATTTAAACCAGCACACATTAAGACGTGGAGGGAAAAGCAAATGTAACAGTAATCCTTACATTTGGGCTTTTTTGTGGAAAATTTTATATTTTTAGAGAAGTTTTCTTGAGACTAGGACTCAAGAATCAGCAGTTGCACAAATAGAGGAAAGGAGAAGACAGTTGTCTGTAATTTAAGAAGCAATCCTTTATTTTCTGGTGCAATTCCTTTGATCTTTCACAGTGTGGATTAAATATAATTTTTATTTTAATTCTGTAAGTACTTTTGCATGTGGCTTGAGAAATAATAAATAATGCAAACTTTACTTCTATTAGAAAATCATTTGAATATATAAATGTAGACTGCCTGGAGACTCTCTCTCTTGCTAGGCTTTTAATTGACAGCTGAGACACTACAGCTGACAGCACTTGTTTTTTAAAAATCTGGAGGGTTGGAAGTAGTGTGTTCTCACACAAGGGTTGTTTTTTGACTTCTTTCCTTCCAGCATGCAAGGTTGCAGGCTTTTACCATACTATATAAGCACATATTTACTAACCAAACTGAAGGAAAACCTGCTTTTCTTACTGGTATGTCTAGTTAGGAAAATGCTGATTTCTCTTGGAGGCCCAATTATAGGAATCTGAATACAGATTCACTGGTATGTTTCTATTTTACTAGGGTTTTTTTGGTTTGCTTTTTAAGGATGAATTATACCAAGCCTTTGTCTCTGTTACATAAAGAATCAAGACTTCTGCTAGTTTTGAAAACACTTCACAAGTCTAGGATTTAAGATTTGTTTTCTTGATACAAATACGTGATCTATAAAGTAGAGAGTATGGACAAAAAACCCTAGCAAAACTTTAAGTTTTCCTGAAGGGGTGAAGTATTAGAAACGAGACAGTTAAAAGGACAGAGATTTTCCAGGTGCTATTTTGTTGTTAATGGTGGGGTTTTTTCTTACCAATATATGGGGATTTTGACTTTTGAATGTCTGTGGTTTATCTGCATGCAATTTTATATTTCTTAAAGTTAATGGCCTACAATGGTAAAATCTAGCGGTTTTTTGTCTTTTATAGGTTTCATTTGGCCGTGACTTTGAACAACAGCTGAGTTTCTATGTTGAAGCCAGGTCAATGTTTTGCAATCTGGAGCCTGTTCTAGTCCAGTTGATTCATGTAAGCTACAGTTTATCTGTATTATCTTGATAAGCGGGCATATATTTGTGGTTCTCCCATTCCCTGCCCAGATTATTGATCTATGTCAAAAGAAATCTGAAGTCTTTTTATCAGGTGGTTTTAAAGTAGCCTTTGATCTCATCTCTCATTTTATCACCCTAAACTCTCTGAAATTCTAGCTTGACAGCTTCAACAAAGAGAACTGGCTCTCTTGCAAGAGATTTCATGTCTAATAAAATAAATGGCACTTTTGTGCATTCAGAATTTTGGTTCTCTCCTATAATCTTTCATCTAGGAGAGATCAGACTGTGTGTGGCTGCAGATACAGGCACAGTCCTGCTGTGACTGGGAAAGTTAAGCTCTTTTCCATATTGAGTCACGTATCGGGTGAGCATTAGCTGCATCTGATTCCTTTGCAACATTGTATCTTCTCTTAAATCCTTTTATTATTTTGTGGGTTGGTTTTTTTGTTGTTTTTTTTTTGTTGTGGTTTTTTTTTTAATAAATGTGTTAGCTAGAAATCACAATTTTTACACCAGGAAGGAGCTGATGACAGCACTATAGCTAGGAAACAGGGGATGATCTAAAGCCTTGAATAAATCAATAAGTCTACCTTCACAAACCTTCAGAATCATATTTGCTTTAAGGAGCAGTCACTAAAATTCTCCAAGTGAAAACAGTACAGTGAGGGCACACCACATCAGGCTTCCTTTTGACAGTTTTTGTTCTCTAAATGCATGCAGTAAAACATGTAGTTTCTTATTTGCTGCTGTCCTAATAAATCTGTGCATTTTTCTTAATGATTTGCTTTTGGGTTTTATGTGTAGTCTGTGAACCAGCTAGCAATGGAGACAAGAAAGGTGATGAAAGGAAATCATTCCAGAAAGACGGCTGCGTTTGTCAGGGTAGGTCTGACTCTAATAAACTTTGAACCTGCCCTCTTAGCAGATAATACTATCTGCTGCCACCTAAGTTTATAATTTTTGCAAAAACAGTATGTTGGTATTTTTTGATGCTGTTTGTAGTCTCATTTTCTCTTCTTACCATTGATCTTTACTATCTAAAGCCAAATGCTGCCATTTAAGAAAAAAAAGACCTAAAGCATCTAATAGCAGCTTTGTGTTAAAAAAGAGCAGCAAGATTGACTCCCTCTCCAAAGGAAGGTTCATTGGAGAGGTGTTTGTGTGAATTCTAGAAAGCTAAGCTTTTCAAATTATATTTGAAATAAAATACTTAATTTCTGTGTAAGTCAATCACAGAGAATGGGAGATAGGGAGAAAAAAAAATATATTTAAACTTCTGTCTCATAATACCAGTGTTGATATGCTGAAATCAGTATTTGAATTTCAAACAAAGTGCTCCTTTCAGTTTTAGTACTTCTGAGTCTATATAGGTATGGTCAAATGAGCTTTGAACTATGCACAGGCTGTGCAAGTTGCTTGTGTTCCCCTCTTCTCACCTGAATTGTAGCAACTAAGATATCTTCATGTATTGGGAAGGTGTTTGCCTATGCTGCCATTAATGAATGGATTTTTGTTCACGGCACCTGTGCGTGATGTCCTGGACAAAGGCTAATTAGGGTGACAGTGGCCAGCTTCTGTATGCCTGGGAGCTACTTCCTCCACTGAGGTGTTTGGGCTGTTCCAGTAGGTCTAAAGCTGCAGCACGCTGCACTAGATCTGCTTCCTCCCAAATATACACAATGCACCTGCTTTGGCCAGTTTGACACATGGATTGTCCCTGAGGACCAGTAGTCTGCTTTTTAGTTAGTTTATGGTCTTAAGCTGCAAGCTGGTTACCTGAGGAGAGAGGGAACTCTTTGAGCTAGAGTCATAGAGTAAGTTTTGAGCTAATCTACTCATAATAACAATCGTTAATAAATATTGTTGTAATTACTGAAATAATAATGAGAAATTTGAAGTTGCTTATTTTGGACTTCATATAATACTTGCTTTTTATTGAAAGTCTTTCCCAAAACTGATTTATAGATCTTGATTCCTAATTGTGTTTAAAATCAGTAATGATTTCTATAAAACTGAGTTAGGAATTTTGTTCAGTTTTGGTTTTTTTTAACATGCTTTAGGCTTGTGTTGCCTTCTGCTTCATTACAATTCCATCTCTGAGCAGTATCTTCACACGTCTTAATCTATATCTACACTCCGGACAGGTTGCTCTGGCAAATCAGTGCCTTTCACAAGGTAAGGTATGAATTTGTCTACTTAAAGGTTCTCTTATTTCAGAAATATTTCTAGCTGTGAATGATAACTTGGTTGAAATCCTAAGTCATATATTTATGATGTAATTAAAATACAGCCCTGTTTCAAGTGCTGTTACAGTGAAAACTTGTCATATTAAAGCAACTCTTCAGTTCAAACGCTAATCCTGTGATCTAAATAACCAAGACAACTGACTCTACATAGTCATGGCTATGAGGTAGGCTGTCTGAAATTACTTTGAAATTATGGAAAGCATGGAATGTTTTTCTCCTGCATAATTATGCAAGCAGTCTAATCGCAAATGATATGCTTTATTATAACTGTGGAAAAAGAAACTAGTTCATCTGTGTGGTAGTTCACAAAATCCTGCAACAAGCTAGAAAAGAATTAGAATGTTGGTCAATGACACCAGAAACTTGCTATCAAAGCACATGCGTGATAAACGCTTAGCTGAGAAAATATGTTGCTGTATCAGAGTGAAACAATGGAGTAATACCAGATGATAATATGATGAATGAAAAATATTTCTTTAATATGATCGTGTTCCTGTTCATATCACAAATGGAAGACAGTTAGCTATTCTGAAAGTCTTTTCATACTTTTAACTTTGCAGTATCTTTCTTTTCCTTTCTAAAGTGATGTCATTCTACTTTGTTTTGCAATTTTAATATTGACTTTAAATGTCTGCTTTGCAATGGTAAATGCTTTTCCTTTACATGTTTTCAGTGGAGCTGTGAGAGTAATAAATTGGATTACCTTGCAACATCTTTTGTTGTGGCTATTAATTCTTTGTTTTAGCGCTCTGCTTCTTCACGAGAGCTTGTTTTCCAAGCTCTGCATTTACCAGTACGTTCGAGCTGCACGAACAAGCTGATTTAGGATGCTGATTAAGACTTTTTAGTACAGAGTGACTGGTGTATTCCTTTGTTTTGAATCTGATGCTGCCCATAGAGCAAAGCAGAGGGATTTAGTGTAAAGCTGGCTGTTGTGTCCAAGTGCGTTATGCAAATAAAAGATCTGCAAAGTCTGTTGTTGTGCAATTAGTATTGTGCAGTTTCTTTGTAGATAACGGAGTTTCCCAAAAATGGACTCACTTTTTCTTCCTATGGTGTTTTGTTTAATTAATCAGCTTACCTTCTCCTTTGTATCAATTTTTGTTATTGTTGCTGTGTTGCAGTACATCTCTTGTTGGAAGCAAATCCAAAGCAGTTTTCCTGCAATACTTGGTCTTTGAGGACTGTGCCCTGCCCATGTTGGGACCAACTGTGTGATTTAATGATCTTTCAGTTTGTAAACTGGTTTTCCACTGTTTTTGTGATCCAAGTCTTCTCTGAGTGAGACTTCTGGGCCCCAACAATTGTCCAGATTTCTCAGTGTGAGAGTTAATAAATGTGCACAGCTGTTTTTTGACATGTGAACACAGTGCACTCGCTAAACAATGAATAGGATCCCCATTCTCAAACCTCTTAAGGTAGCAGGTATATGTGAAGTATTATGAATTCAGTCTGTAGAATGCATATTTATTAACCACTGTCTCCTGAATTTTAGACCCACAAGCTAGAGAGGAGCATTTGGTCCATCTCAGCTTGTGTTGAAATGAAGCATGTGCAAAACTGTGGTGTTGAGTAACTCACTTCATTTACAAAGGTTTTATTGTTATACACTTTTTTACTTCCTTAGAAGAGCTATTTTGGGCATAATTTGTATTCAGAGACATGTCACTTGCATGAGTAATTTAGCATGTGTTAACCAGTTAGGCAATGGTGATACCAGTCTTGGGACATTTTTTGTGAACTTCGTTTGCATATTCTGATGTATTGTAGTCATATAACGTGTCCTTGAAAGTTGCTTTTAACACAGTTTCATCTGTATCTCAACTGAATGCATTTCATGTGTATAAGAAGTACTGATTAATTCATAACAGCAAATTTAAATCCAGTCAATTAACTGAGTTAGCTGATGCCAATTAGACACTGATCTACTAAAACCAATGCAGCATGAAGTGAAGTTTTAAGAGTGTGCAATTAATGATAGCATTAGGCTAGGAAGTGAAATTGTGCCTTGTGAGTAACCTTTATTTCATGCTGATTGAATTTAGCTTAATTGGTTTAAAATTGGGAAGAGAAATAAAACTGAAAGGTAATGTACCTGATCTGATAGCTCAGTCAGTAGTGGGGCATGCATGTGTGCCAGTGCATGCAGTTTCTCTTTAAATATTCCAGCTGTTGTTTTTAGTGAGTTAAAGTCTTGAATTTTTTTTAATTTTAAGTTCCTACAGGGAGTCTAGCTGTTTCAGTGAGTTGAGTTTTCACTTAAACATATAACAAAATTGAATTTCACAGGATAGACTTCTGTTGGCAATAGTAAGATTTCTCTAAATTGCCAATGTATCTAACGCAAAAAAGGAGTAAAATTACCTATGGAGGTAGATAAGGGGAATTTAAAAGATTGCTTTTTTATAAAGAGGATGTGCGGGTCATAACAGTAAAGTTTGCCAATCTGAGAATTGCACTGAGAATTGCACCAGCAACTGGAGAGCCACAGCTAATCTGCTTATAACTGGAGGAGTTTGGGTTTTGCCTCATTCCCAATCTCAAGGGGCAGCGGTAGTAGACCATCAGTCCTAGTGTCTTGCTGTTCCATTTCCTCTATCAAATCAGAGCCTTGCCTGCTGGGATTTGCCACACTGTTAATTAAAGCGACTGTGTGGTGCTTGTTTGAACTCACTCAAATTCTTCAGTATTAGAAAACGGTAATTGTAATTTTTCTTGGAATAGATTTTCTTTAATACAATGAAGTTGGATCCAAAACGTGAATTTATAGGCTCATGAAAAGTTGTTGTGATCTAACCCCAGCTGGCAACTAAGCACCACACAGCCATTCACTCACTCCCTCGAGTTGTGATGCGGGAGAGAATCAGAAGAGTAAAAGTGAGAAAACTCGTGGGTTGAGATAAAGACAGTTTAATAGGTAAAGCAAAAGCTGTGCGCACAAGCAAAGCAAAACAAGGAATTCATTCAGCACTTCCCATGGGCAGACAGGTGTTCAGCCATCTCTGGGAAAGCAGGGCTCCATCATGCGTAACCATTATTTGGGAAGGCAAACACCATCACTCCAAATGTCCCCCTGTTCCTCCTTCTTCCCCCAGCTTTATATGCTGAGCATGACATCATACGGTATGGGATATCCCTTGGGTCAGTGGGGTCAGCTGTCCCAGCTGTGCCCCTTCCTAACTCCTTGTGCACCCCCAGTGTCTTCGCTGGTGGGGTGGGGTGAGAAGCAGAAAAGGCCTGGATACTGTGTAAGCACTGCTTAGCAGTAACTGAAACACCCCTGTGTATTTGGCCCTGTTTTCAGCACAAATCCAAAACATAGCCCAATACCAGCCACTGTGAAGAAAATTATCCCAGCCAAACCCAGCACAAAAGTCAAATATTAATACACTGATGGATGTCTGTCCACGTATGCTGTTCAACAGGTATTAAACATGACTATTGTCTCTTTTGTTTCCAGCTCCCAAGAAGTGGGACTAAATAAAATGAATTTGTAATTATGTTCAGAATGTTTTAGGTGATTGTGTCCTGGATGCATAGTTTGTACTTCTGGAGAGCCTATTAAGAGCCCACCTTAGAAAGGAAGATGCTAGGTTTTATAGAGATGTGCTTTTCATTTTTTGTAACGCACCACAGAACGCTACATGCTGCCAAGATAGAATAATAAATTCTCATTGGTCATGCTTTCTGTCATAGGGAGTGCTTGGTCTGAATTGATATTAAATGCATGCTCCGTTGTGTCACTCTTCTGGATTTTTGAGATACAGGTATTATTTTAATTGCACCTATTTCCTTCTTGTGGAAATGCTGCTTTTGCCTGTCAAGGAACAGACAGCATGGGTTTGTTTAATTGTTGATCACAGCATTCAGCAGGTGCGTAGAGATGATGCAACTTTCTGGAAATGTGTGTTGAGCGGCATTTTTATTTTCAGGACTGTGAAATCCTTGCCTCGCTTCAGAAGTAACATGCTGAGTGAATAAAGTAATTCAGCTGATTCTGTGTGACGAAATTCACTGGGATATTGTCAAACATAAAACTATAAAAATGGAGAGTCTGTCCCACAAATCAACTGATACAGATCTTTATTTAGTTTAGCAAATGCAGATTTTAATTCTGAAGCATACAGTGCTTAATGTGCGTCATTGATATTTGTTCTGTTCTTCAAATGTAGCTGAAACACAGTTTCACTAGTAGATTGGAAAATGAATTTATTTTTCTACTTCAGAAGATGTTACTTCTCCATTAATGTTCTCTGAATATGACAGGCTTCAGCTACAATTTGGAGAAAGTATGGTATCAAATATCTAATAAGTAACTTTTAATCATAGTCTAATAATGTTTTAGTGTATTTTCTCAATAGCATTAGATAACAACTTTTAGTATTCCTTCCTCATCTCCTAAAATCTTTATATATCTGAAGAATATAAATAGAATATAAATAAAGAGAATTAGAGGTAAATAATTTAGAGAAATAAGAACCTGAAGAGGTTTTCTCAGGTACAGATTTTGGCACTTCTTGGCTCACGCATCTTTGGTGAGATTTGGGTATATGCTGTCTCTGTTATCTTTTTAAATACTGTTTTCCTTGAAGGCAGCAAAGTAGCTTTGGGAGAAACTGATGAGATAACTGTTTTCCTTACTAGTAATACTAAATGTTGCTTTATTTGCACAAAGTTATGACTTGTACTGTTACCTGGGATTTCCACAGCTGGAAACTTCTCCCATTCACGGAGCTTTTTCTTGTTCCTCTCTTTATCCCAGCCAGTAGCTTTTCCATATGATTTGAGAGAGATGACATCTCTGTCTCTGTACACTTTTCAGACTAGCATTTCATATCAGTTTGTCAGTTCTTCAAGTCTGTCTAGCCCATGACCTGTTTTTGAAAGTGTCTTGTACAATCTACTAAGAGAACATAGAGGAAACAATAATGTAGAATGATGCTTCCTAGATTTCAGCTGCAGGTGGTCTAAATACATCCTTCAGCAAAGGTTGTATATGGACCATGGTATTTAATAAAATAGATGGACCAATCCTTAGGAATTTAATTTTTTAATCAATTTTTGCTTTTTGACCTTTGTAACTTCATGTGACAGTGAGTTCCACAGTTACATGCTACTTGGAAATCTACTACTTAGGGATTTATTTCTAAAGATGGTTTTTAAATGTTAGCTGAGTGTTTCAGTGCATGCAGCTGATCTAGTAGTGGTACTGTGAAAAATTCAGTCATTCTTGGTTTATTTTTTTTCATGCTACCTATGAGATGATGGAGTTGATAAGTTCCTGAAGAATTTCTGTCAGTATACTCTTTTCTAATAAGGAAATGATTCCATACCTTAGCACCTTTTTAATCTTCTTTTTATCCGTTTGGAAATGGGAAGATCAGGATTGTTTTCCAGGTATAAATACACAACAGCTATATAAATGATACAATGACACCTCAGTTTTCCATTACTATCCTAATGACTCTTATAATTGTGTTGCCTTTTTGATAGTTGTTTAGGATGTACTTTTCAGGAAACCATCTATAATGACTCCAAAATCTTTCATGAGTGTAAATAGCCTATTTAGAGCTTATCTTTCTATAGTTACAGCAAGGGCTGTTTCTTTCCCCGCACACCTTACTAATATTGGATTTCATCTGCTGCTTTATTGCTCAGAATCATGAGATCCATCTGCAGTGCTTTGCAGTCATGTTCCAGACTAGGCTGTAAACATTGTCACCTCCCAGCTCATCGTAAGAACATGTCTTTCTGCAAAACCTTAAGGAACACAGTAGTCATTTCACTCCACTGTGAAAGCTTTTTATTCCGTCTCCTTTCCCCTTCCACCCCATCCAATATTAAGTTCTGAATCCTCAGGAGGATTTTCTTCCTTATCTTTTGTCAACTTAGTTGTTTTAAGAGCCTTTTGTATGAGGGACATTGTTAACTGTTTTTTAAAAATCTGAGTATTTGTATTGGCCGGATCACTTTTAAACACAAACTTGCTGGTTTGTGAGGAAGAGACTTCTGAGGAATGATTTCCCTAAGCGAAAACCATATTGACTATTCAGTGTTGTATCAAGTTTTTCAATGTGTCTTCTCATTTGATACTTTTTTTTTTCACCTCATAATAGCCAGGAGAAACTACAGTATGTAACTATAGTGTTTAGTATTTCTAAGTTTCCAGTATTACTAATGGAGCTCTCTTTAAAGACTGCTGACGATACTTTACCTCATAGTCTTTAGGGATTACATGGAATTTAGAGAGGCAGGCTGAAATTTGTTGTTGATTGTTTTGTTTGGGTTTTTTTTTGGGGGGGTGGAGTGTGTTGCATTTACTGATTACAGCTTAAGAATATAATATCTTGTATCCAGTGTTCTTAGTCATACTGTATGATCTCCCTGTACGAATCTTCCCTTCCGCTTATGCCTCTGTATGCCTTTATCTGGAAGTACTAAGGCCTTGCTAACCATCTATAATCAAGCTGTTTCTAAAACTAGCCATAGCAAGCTTCGTCCACATAATTACCTTTTTATCTGCAGTTAATTCATAGTATGAATTATTATGAAATAGTATGAATTAACATAGTACAGTCCAGTTCACCAAGCAGCAGTGCATTGATTTTCTTATTTCATTTTACTTCAAATAATTCTTTGTAGTTTGTGGATTGGAAGTGATGTGTAGAGGATTTTAAGACACAGAGTGTTCAATAGCTTAAGGGAAAAACACATTTCAACAGTGTGGCAAAACTCTCTCAGTGACCTCATCGATGTGAGGAGGAGTTCCAAATGTTTGCAGTGCTTGGTTGTCAAAACAGTAATGTGTTAGTTTATTTAACAGGAAAAACAAAACAAAACAAAAACCCAACTGCACACTTGCTTCCCATTAATTTTTTGCACTGGAGTACAAGGCTTCATTAAATTACCAGCATCTGTTGGATGTGGAAGCAAAATCTTCAGAGTATTAAAATATGCTTGACACTGTTGTAGGAGATGAAGGTGATGTGGAATGTGGAAGACTGCGTATGGTCACTGGTTTTGTCCTTTGGGTGGACTTAGCCTTGAGTAATTTTACCCGTGGCTAAAAATAGTTCGTGTAGGTATGTCAAACTCACTCCCTTTTGCTCTTTGAAGGTGGACTTAAGGAGCTTAATTATTTTCCCATCTCTAATGGCATTATTCCTCCTTGGTTTTTTGCCTGCCTGAAATATTAAATTAGTACAGTTTAATTGACTATCATAGATGCAGCAAATAGAAGGTAAGCTAAATTTTTATAGAGAGAGAGATTGATATATAGAACTGTATGGAGGTACATATATTTTTGTGTATGTATAATTAAATATGTGTGTTTACATACCATCATGAATATTAACAATAGCAAAAGATTCAACACCAATTTCACTTGCTTTTTCTGTAGGAGAGTATTATTGGAAGTGCTGACTTGGATATCCAAAACTGTTAGTTTTTGTAGCCTGAAGGTCAGCATATGTGCTTGGGGGAAAGATTTACAGGATTATGGTCAACCAAAATGAAGGAGCTGCTGTGAAAGGATAAATGAGCGAAGCATGAAGTATGTCATGTTCGGAGCACTGCACAAGTTATTAACAGCAGTCTAGGAAGACTTTATCATGATGATTTGTTGTAATGCACAGGCTGCTCTCCCCTTATCCAACTTAACAGTGGCTTACTTTAGAAGCAGTATTGTACTTTAGGCAGATAAGAAAACAGCCACCATCACCGAAAGTAGCCTCTTTTTTTTTAAATCAGGTATGTAACATTGTTGTGGTTCTTTGTGCTTTTTAAGTGGTTCCTTACGCTTTTTGAAAGCCAGGAAAAGCAGGTGTATGGTTTTCTCTTGAAACATCTCTACAGTAATAGCTTTATAAATTGACGTTTTAAAGATACAGAAAGAACAGTTGCATAACCTCATAATTAGTGTAATTCAGAATTAAATATCGATGCTTATTTCATACTTACTAACAAAATAGCACATCTGGGACAACCTGTTTAGTGACCTTTACCTCCAAACTCACAGTATGTGATGCATACTCTTGACACCTTTCTACAAGTGAATAGGGTGGTAGTGTTTGGAGGACAGTTAGTTTTCTGCAAAGTCTCTAATAAGACCTTTGCATTAGTGTGAATTCACTTTTTTTTTGCTTCTTACGAAACACATATACCTTGGATGAATGTGCTTTTAGTGTTCCAGCATAAAAACTACTTGTGGTTATTGCAGATTGGCTGAACTCATAGCAAAATGAACGTAACTCTCCTTTGCCAGTACTTCTGGAGGTAGCAAAGTAAAATATCCATCTCGGTAACAAAAAATGCAACTAACTGCTTTTATGCTCTGTTGTTTTTGTGGCCTGCCTTGCTGCATTGTGTGGGGTGCAGGGGGAACGAGGCAACAAAGAATAAAAAGCATGGGGGCAAGAGCCCCACAGTCTCGCCATTGTGCTGAGACAGTGACGGTACGTGGGGGTTTGCAGGGTGACCCACAAACGCAGCCCTGCGGCATGGCAAGAGGACAGCAGCCACATGGAGACGGCAGCAAGGCAGCAGCTGGGTGACTGCTGTGGTTAGGGAAGAAAAAGATGGAAGCACAGAGGAGCTTGTCGCCGCAAGGGCAGGGCCCGGTGAGCCGTGTGTGGTGTGGATGGGTCTCTCCTCATTCCTAGCAGCCATCACCTGCAGAGGAGCTGGGCATGCCGCTCTTTCTAGTGGTTCTAACGAGGGAGCTCATGTCTCTGAAGTTGCTCAACCAGATGAGAAGGCAGCTGTCATTCGCGGCAACGGCAGGCGGTCAAGAGGAGTAAATCGAATCAAATTGCAGTTATTCATAGCAAAGATAGGAGGGTTTGGTTTTGTGCTATGGCAGAAGTTTAGAGGAGAATGTCTAGGACTGTGATTGCTGGGAGAGCAGGCAGGAAATTAAGCTGAGGTACTTTGCAGCTCTTCTCTTTCATTGTGGAGACTGATTGCTGCACAGATCATTCCTGTCCCGTTATGAAATAACTTCAGAAGGCAGGACTATTCTCTGCACAGACATGGGTACTTTGGTATGCAGACTGTTTTCTGAGACACACTTTCTCATTTGTCTTGTCACATGTTTTTTTTATATGGTGGTAATGGGGCATGCACTTTTTTTTTTCTGCTGAGACAACTGTGGAAGTGACAGCGATTCATTTACTTATGCTAGAATGAACATCTGCTGCTGCTTTCCTTTCTCTAACAAAGCTCAGAGAAAGATTACTTACCTTCCTTTGCGTTGGCTTTGTGAACTTACATGTTGTTTAAAATAAATTAAAAAAAATCTTTCACCTCAGAATAAATGTGCAGAATAAAAGGAAGTGTGATGTTTGACTGAAGGGGTCTGCATTCTAAGCACTGTGAAGTTCAGAAGGACTTGAGCACTCATGTGCTGAAAAGAAATTAGAGTCAGAAGAATTACAGGTTTTCCAAAGCACATGTTTCCCTGGTATTCCTCATAAGCTTAAATTGGATATCAGTTGGTACTATATTTAGCAAATTTGCTTGGAGTCTTATGTGCTCAAGCGAATTTTTCCAGAGCAAGCTGCACTCCTGGAAATGCCCATGCATGCCTGTCAGTGGTATCTCCATCCCAGACATGTTAATACCTCTTGGCTTTCACCAAGAATTCTCTTTTTCCCTTTGCTAAAATTTGATTTCATGGCTTCTGTTCCTGTCAAATAAAGATATAGTATTAATTCTGAAGGATGTTTTGAAGTGTATGGCTAAACAACTTGAATGGGATTTAGATACTTGGATATTTTGAAATGTAGCCAAGAAAGTGCAAAAGAATGTTGCTGTCAGAAATTTTTTTGTGAACTCTTAGCATATATAGGAGATCTTCTAGGATAAAAGGGAAAATATTATTGTTTTTAATTTGTGACTATTAACTTAATAAACTGAGGAATAGATGTTCTAGTGTGGTGGTTTGGGGGGGGGGGGGGGTAGGATTAGAGACATAATAAAGAGTTATAAAAAACTTCTTAATAGCTATTTTGCCAAAGCCATCATGGTGATGATTTCTGTAATTCCTATATTGTGATTCTTGGACAGAATCATTTTATCTAGGTAACCAGCAAAACCTCAGGTTCTGGTACTATATTAGTTTTTACTTGTAATGACTGTAAATACCTAGAGAAATTAAGTTGTCTATGTTTCCTTATAATTTTAACAGCCTTTTGTGAATGAATTTGTGAACAAGATAGCATGATCTTTTTTCCCCCTCTTTAGATTCCCCATTCTCTTGGCATAAATATTTCTTTAGATAAGTAAATTTTGAATCGTGTGCTATTTTTTTTTATTATATATGCAATATTTTTGAAACAATGGTCACCTCTTGTTAAGCAAAGGAGAATTATAATTTCAGAAGTCTCGAGTGATGTAGGAACTTCTTTTGAAAAAAGAGCATCACTTGAATTACCACAGATTTTGACTGTTGAGTCTTGAGTTTCTTTGCAGTTAAGCATACATTCATTTTCGGTAGTCTGTTTGAAACAAACTTGAAGCAATCACTGGATCACAGGCATGACTGCTATCGCAGCTGGAGTGATAATACAGCAACTATATTTTTATTTTGTAGCTGATGCTTTTTTCAAAGCTGCAGTGAGCCTTGTTCCTGAAGTGCCAAAAATGATCAGTGTAGATGGAAAGATGCGACCTTCTGATGCCTTCCTCCTGGAATTCCTTTGTAATTTTTTTTCCACATTATTAGTTGTTCCGGTAAGTTGTGTGTGTATGAATAGCACATAGGCTAGTAGACTATCTTGACTCTTCCTGTTTAAAAATTTAGAGTAAACTGGGCTTTTGGGAGTGGGAGATGCAGTGGTTAGTTTTCCACAAACAAGCTGAACTGATTTCCTCATTGGCTGCAAAATCACTCACCCTGATGCAAAATGGGGAAGCAGAACGATTGTTTGGAGTTGGCGGTGGAGCATTGCCTCTCTCAGTAGCACCTTGCACTTAACTGGATTTGGGGTAGAGTGAAATCTCACCATCATGTAATTGTGTAAACATCATTTACTGTTTTAATAGATCCTTGCAGAAAAGTGGTATTTTAGGTGAGCACTCATAAAATCTAATAGCTGAGGAGGGGAAAAATATAGACCTCTAGTTTCTGTTAGTTTCAGTTATTTTGTTATAGGTTGCCTAATCTTTTGCGTGAAAACAATAATTAGAAGATGTGTTTTGGCATAACCTTCCTTTTCTGATGAGTATTTAACAAAATACTACCATTTTACACCCTTCCAATTTTTAACCAATTGTCAAGTTTAGAGATATATTTGTAACTTTCCTTCCTGTATTTTCAACTATAGCTAGAAGATGAGGAAAAATTGTAAATTAATCTGGAAGACCTGAGATAAAACTTACATAGCCAAGGTATTTTGTTGACCTTAGAGAAGAAAGACAGGCCTCTGACTCTGAAGATTTCACTGCAGTGGAAACCTAAGGCTTGAAGATTTTTACCTCCCTCTGTTAACAGCTCTGGCCCTCTCTGAGAAGATTCTTCTTTCCCAGCAAGGGTTGGCTTAGTATCATGGCATGTTTAAAAAAAAAAAAAAGGAAAAAGTTTGAGGTTTATTAATTTGTTCTTGGAGAAAGTAGATTGTTCCTCCTCACTGAAACATTCCTTATGTTTTCCTCCTTCCTTTTTTCTTTGACTACATGTTTGGTGAAGCAGCACACCGTATAGTGCTGTCCGAATCCTCATAATCCGAGCAGTGGATTCTCCTTTTTCCAATGGAAAGGGTCTCCCAAGCCATACGTGTTCAGCAACGTGGAGGTGTGTTGTTGTTAGAAGGGGAAGGCTAGTTGCCACTGTGACGTGTTGTTGCTGTCCGCTGACTGCATAACTAAGACTTTGAAGGAAAGTTATGTCAGAACTGGATGCTGCTCAGACAGATGACTCGGATCATTAACAGATGATTGAAGGAGAGAGATCGAACCTCTCAGATTCAGTAATGAAGAAGAACTTGCAATGAGATACCAGGATTCAGAAATTAGCTTCCATAATTTTTTTTCCTATTTACTTTACAGGATAGATGATCAGAAGGAAATGTACCCTAGTGGACTGTGATTTGTCCTATGTATGTTAGTATCATTGCACCAACTGCCAGCTTGAAATAAGCTGGGTGCAGTATTAAAACTGCTTGCAAATACTCACAGCTTATGTAAAGCAAATGTCTTTATATTCCTTTCATATTAAAAGATTGTTCATTGTCTGTAACTTTGACTTCCCAGTGTAGGTGTTCTTCTGAAACTCATAATTGCATGAGTAATATATTTGTTTCTATAGCTTACTGACATTGTTTTAATAAAAAAATCTATCCAGTGTGTTTAATTTTAGAGGCTCAGCTGTTAAGAAGCTGACAATTAATTTTGCACTTCTCCCCCATGACTAGAAGACAAAGCATTTCAAAGTTTGTAGAGGCTGCCTAGATCACATTTATGATTATGGGTTAAATGGGCATTTTAGAAGGAAACTGGAACAAATTTTTCAAAGGACTTGCAGGAAGCACACTTTAAGAAAAGTAGTTGTCAGCTTTAATTATATTGTAGTTTTTGCTTTTATAGAGCTAATACTGTGACCCTAAACCCCTGAATGACCACAAATAACTGCATTTTTGTTTTGGGGTTGTTGTGTTTCTTGGGTTTGACTTACCTTTTTCCTTTTCTGTAGGACCATCCAGAACAAGGAGTGTTGTTTCTTGTGCGAGGATTACTAAATGTGATCCAGGATTATACTTGGGAGGATAACAGCGATGACAAAGTCAGGATTTATACTAATGTTCTGCATCTACTGTCTGCAATGACTCAAGAAGCATATATCTACCATGTAGATAAAGGTAATACATAAGGGTGGCTCTGGATCCTTGCATTTCACCATGCAATTGGTAGTATTGTGTTATCACCACACCTCGTTAATGAAGATCAGTGGTAGTCAGTCTTACAGAATGGATTATTTTCCTATGCAGGTCCAGATATTGTAACTTAAAATAATCACAGGAGGTGGCTACTGAACAGATACCTAGTCTGTTCTTTAAAGTGAATCTGTGCAGAGTGGTTTACTTAATTTGTTACTGGTGGTGTTGGTGCAAATACTTAGAACTGTGAACTTTTCAAGTAAATACTAGAACTTTATACGTATGGAGGGTTTTCTTTTAGTCTAAAGTATCAACTTGATTTATACCGATGATTGGTGTTTCATTCACATTTGTTACAACTCCAGGTTTTAGAATGTAACGCCTAGTCTTTATTATTTAAATGATGTATTTGCTGCTTTGAAGGCAGGCTTTCAGTTTTGGAAACTCTGGTGGTAATGCACAAAAATCTTCAGAGTAGCTAGAAAAACAAAAATCTAAAGATTTTGCATTTTATAAAATGGCTGTAGTCTTTTTGTAATAATATTTTGATATGCTCTGAAATTTGAGTGTTTGCCTTCTGATCATAGAGAGATTTCTAAATTAAGGTAGAGTATTAATTGAGTCTTTTAAAGCATACTGACAAGATTAGTTAGTCTGAGAGGCCAAGCTAGTTTGCCTTTTTCTTTTAGGTGCAGAGGGCTTTCACAAAGAGGTAGACTGGAATATATTCTGCAGTTCTTCTGGTGAATAGTCTGTCAGAGTTACCAACCATGACAAAATAGCAGCACAGAAAATAATTAAACAACTACTCTGTAGTAAATCTGCTGTTTAAATTCTGTAAGGAAACGTGATTTAACTGCTTTTTCTTTCACTCCTTTTTTTGTATGACCAAAATAGCTGCATAATCCCAAGATGAGAAATCTAAATTAATTTGATTTCAGTGGAGAGAAGCATGGAAATATAATTTTTCCCCTGTAGTTGGATGATTATTTTTTTTCTAGGTGGACCATGTACCTTAGCTTCTTAAAATGAAGTTTACTTGGGAACGGGGGGGTTCACCTTTTATCTTACCTGCTCTCTGATTTACCCTGAATACACTTAAACTTACAAATTTCTTGTAACTTACTTCTTAGTAAAACATTATAAATAAATGAGGCCAAAACACATGCTTAAAATCACAATTACATAAGCTCTAAAAACTTCAAGAGCTCAAACTCCAAAAAATCCTTCAAGGTCTTTGAAACTGAAAATACACTTTCTGAATTTCTCTCCATGACTTTGAGGTAATCAGGTTTTGTTTTAGAAAAAAAATAATTAAAAAGCAGTTTCCTTTGAAAATCTTCTTGTTTTCACTAAGTAAAATATAAACTGTTTGGCCCAGTCCTGCTGCCATTGAAGATGATGGCCATACTCTTCTAAACTGATGGGTGCAGGGAGTCTGTCTCTGTGGAAAAAGTGAAAATTGACCCTGTGGGATGCTTTGCATTTAAGTCCAGCAGATATTTGTTAACCTGGCTGCATCCAGGAATTATAGGACTGGCTTTAAGCTAGAAGATTCTTTTCAGTGTTTTGCTCCCAAAATCAAAAGGACATAGTAGGCAACCAAGTGGTGGGCGTTTTAAACAAGATTGTTCTGTTCGTTTCATGGAGGAGGGTCATTTTATAACTTCTAAATCTGGTCTTCTATCAATAGCTGGTGTTTTCAGTAGCAACCAAATGCATAGCTCTTTAGCCAGACCTAAGCTTGAATTCATCTCTGCAGTTGATTCCAATGATACCCTGTATGGTGGAGACTCCAAGTTCCTGGCTGAAATTAATAAACTGTGTGAAACAGTGATAGCACAGATCCTGGATCATCTGAAAACCCTTGGAAAAGAAGAGGTATGTTCTTACTCAGCTTGATTCAGTACAAAACCAAAATTACTTTGGAGCTGAATAAACATAACACCTTCTTGACCAGGCATTGGTCTTTTAGAAAGCTCCAGGAAGCTTACAACAGGAGGAAATTAGGTAATTTTACGTGTTTAAAAAGTGAGTCATTCATGTAGACAGGCTTGTGGTGGGGAGACCTAGTGATGTGAAAGAGATCATGTAGCAATTATAATACATTTTTAAGGTGCAGGCTAAAGTTACCTGTTTAGCTGTGTGCTGTGTATGGATAGTCTGATAGAACTGACAAGTAGTAGAAACTACACTGGTATATTCTGTGGTATCGATTGTGGCAGTGCACCAAAGGATGTGATTCTGCTGCAGTACAGAGTGATGACTGCAGAGTAGCATAATGAGGTTAGAGTTAGCTTTAAACTGGATTGAATCCGGGTGTAGTTTGGTTATGGAAATACGATGCTCAGTGTGGGATAACTTTTTTTCTTATGAGAGTCTTTCTGACTATAATGAGCTCCATGATGCTGGTGTATTGCAATTATTGGCCTAAGACAGGGCCACAGACATTTCTTTGATTGCAGTATAGTTATGGCTAAAATCTGCTCCATGTCCGTCCTTCCTATTGTTTCTTCCTGGCTGTCAACTTTCTCTGTAAATAAACCGTATTTTCTTGCCAGCTAAGTTAACAGTATTGGACATTGGCTGAAATGTCCAGTTCTGTAATGGGCAAAGTTGAGAATTCACAGTTAGTGTGTTACTGGGTAAAAGACAATGGAAACCATCTTTAATTGGGAGAAGTTTCAGATCCCAGACACTAGGATCAAGTTAGGAGAGAGGTGCAGAGGGACGGAAAAGATGTTTTGGCTTTATCCTGTTTTTACTACAGGGTTATATTTGTTCAATTTAAAATAAATAAAACTCTAGGCAAGCTTATTGGGATTCTTGATTGGAGTTCAGAGGCTCTGAGGAATCAAATATAGTTTAATGGATTGTATGTGAAAGGCCAGGCGACTAATGTTTTCAGTATTACTGAAATAACAAGAACTTACTGTTCTGCTAATGTGCCTGTTTCTGAGACTGAACCCCTCCACAACTTCCTAATCACCCCTTACTAAATTGCTGTATATTGATAGAAATCTTGTGGCTTGTGGACTGAAATGGGAGGGCAGGGGATGACTAATTTGTTGGAATTTTTTTAGGTAGCCTGTTTGCATAGTCGCCTGTAGCGTTTGCCAACACAGAGTGTGTTAAGTGATACATATTTGGATGGCACTGTGGTAAGGTTAACCTTTTCTCTGCTTTTGCTATCCTGTTTATCCTTCTTTGAGCAGTTGTAAAGATGTAAGGTGAATAAATCGTTTCCTCAGATGCCTCTATGTCATTGTGTACATCACCACAGTGTATAGCAGTTCTTTTTTGAACAGTAACAGCAGAAAATAAACATTATTTCACATCTAAGAATATCCAAGTGGGTATTGGAAGGAGATTTTTAATGGAGTTTTCAGGACTGTGGGTTGTATGTTAAGGATTTTTTGCATCCAAGTCCTATATGGAGTATGTGGGTGGGAATGTTTGTAGGGCTGGAAATCTGTGGTTTCTGAAAGGCTTCCCCCCCCCCCCCCCCCCTCTTTTTTCATTCTCCCCCCCCCCCCCCCCCACTGTTTTCAAGCTTAATACTTTGAGTAATGAGATCCTGTGTTATTTCACTGAAGCAGTTGTTGCATAGAAAACTGGATTTCAAGCTAAGCAGCATGGATATAGGTCCTTGCCCTGCCTTTGCGTCTGTGGCCTTGGATTTACTCCTCTATCCATCGTTACTTACAAAGGGGGAACATTTATTTTGCTTTGTTGAGTAAAGTCCTTGAGAGATTTAGATAAAAATTGTTTTGTAAGAGTGAATGGTTTTTTGAGGAAGCTATTGGTGCTGAGGAAATAGAGGCAACGAGAATAATGTCAGAGACCTCCATTTGAGCTAACGTAGAACTGATGATAAAGTCATTGTGGTATTTGCATTGCTTCAGTGCTAGTGACCTTTTATTCTTCATCTTCTTGGCTGCTCATTTAAATGAACAAGCCTCTGATGATTCTGCATTTTTATTGGTTCATTTCCTTTAAAAGCTATAAACGAAAATAAATTCTTTTCGCAATAAAATGCTTTCACCAAAATGGCAATTTGGAAGAGAACAATGCATCTTATGTTAACACAGCATGGTCTTTTTGCAACGTTAGAGAATGCTTCATTTATGTAACAGTGTTGGAATGGAAATTCTCAGTTCTGGACAGTTCTGTAAAGTTCAAGCTGTTTCTAGTCAGGAAAGCATGTCAGTGAATCCTCTCTGCCTTTGTGTGGGTGGAAGGCTAATCTTATGCTCCAGGTTTCTTAGAAATGTAAATACCTTGCCTCTTGCTACTCAGTGATAAATGTCCAGATGGAGTATGTTTTATTCAAACACAACTTTTGATTCAAAAGATTAGGAGCATATTGTTGTGTCCTTGGCAGTGCCATGTTAGGATGGCAGTCTTCCCATGTACCATATGATAGATACTGGACTTTTTATAGTAAATATTAAAAATGGAGCAGTAGAAAGCAATTCCTGGATATGCTCTTGAGGCTTCTCCTTTCAACACATCCAATTTTTAATTTTATATAAACTTATAAAAACTTCAGTTGATTTCACATGTTTGAATACTGAACTAGAAGCAGAGTTGGACGTAGTTCTCTGCTTGTGTGTAGGTATATTTTAAATTGAGAAGAGGTTGCTCATCCTGAAGAGTTGTGTATCCTTGACCAAGATTTTCTAAAGGTGGTTAAACATTATGTTCCTCTTTGGGAGGGGGAAGGCAAGAGAAATTACCTGCTGCAGCTTCCAGGAGACATTGCAGGTGGTGGAGGTGCCTGTTTTGGCATGTTTGCAGCTTGCCTGCTGGTGGCTCTGCAAGAGGATGGATGCATTGCGATGAGAAACTGTGGTGGGTGAGCGTGTTTCAACTCCACTTCTTTGTCTCAGACTCCTAACTCCCAGATTAATCCTTTTATTACACCATTGTCTCTGGTGTGCTGGTGAAGTTTAAAGACTAGAAATATTTTAATTGGGAACATTGTTTGTAAGATACTTGGTAAATGGTGGAAACCAAAAGAAATAAATTGGGATTCTGCTAATGGCCTACAGCAGGATTCCTGAGTATGGCTTTGAAAAGTATGGTCTGGTCCTCCATGAACCACAAGTTTCACATGGAGCACATCTTTGCTGGATTAATTTTAAAGGGAAATCAAACTGATGTGAGCAGCACTATGAATGTTGAAAGCTTTAAAAATACATTAAGGACTTTGAAATAGAGATGAACCTACCATGGTGCCAGTATAGAGCTAGGAGTAAAATGTTTCAGCGTGCCTTAACTCGAGATGTGTTACTACATGCTGAGCCAGCAGAAGGTGTCACTGAGACTCTCAGTACTCCAGAGGGATGTTCTGGACTGCTCTTTCGAAGATTGCATCCAAAAGAAAGCCCTCTCTCTTCTGACCATCCTCAGTGTGCTAGAGGAGTGGTAAAATAGGGGATATGTGTCCTCTTGTGTGGTATATGAGCTCCCAGCTGCAGCTTGGTTCTTGGTGTTTTCTCAAATCATTATTTCCTTTTATTACAAATGAACTTGTATCAGCTGCCATTGGTGCTAGGTGCTTCATTTATCCCATATTAGGACAGTTGTGTAATGAGGGAGTTAAGTATTTGGTCTGCCCCATGCAGCCCGTGATCTTTTCCAGTGAACTAACAGATGTTAAAAGGTTCCCAAAGGGCTTCATGTGAGAGCTTTTAAGGAAAGGCAAGGCTGCCTGTCATGGCTTTCTTTAGGAATGTCTGAATTTGGATCACAAGGATGTAACCACCAGCATTGCAGTAGTGCTGGAATTAATTTGGGGCTAGATAGTTCAGGTAATACTAGCAAACAGATGCTGTATCAGCATGGAGACGCGGCCTAGACTGATATGTTTAGTACATTGAGGAGCCCTACAGGCCATGCTGAGCTCTGTGCTGCCACAGATGGACTCTTAACAGGTATCAGAGTCGGTTAGTGTAAAGCTGTACATGGGAACAGCAGCAGGCTAGATGCACCTTCAGAGGAGCAACGTATCTAAATGCACAGATGCTTTTGTAACAGAAGGCTCAAGCTATCCTTCTGACATAGATGTCTGGCAAAAGTCACTGAAAGACAGGAATGAATATTTGAATTGTTAGCCAGAATTTCTGAAATACAATGTTACATGGTCCATTGTATGAAAGATCCTATTTTTTTCTGTTACGCTATATGAAATTTGGACATTGCTCTGCACTTCAGAGGGGCTAGGACACAAGGGAGTCCTGTTCTGGGATGATGTAGCTTGTTCTTTGTTTCATTGTCATCAGCATTATTCCAAAGATTATGGAAAATACGCTGCCTAGGAGGCTGGCAATTCTTTTTGGTGTGGGAATTGCTAGTCCCATGATGTATGTGGTTGCCAAATAGCTGAGCTGTTGCTTTCTCCTTGCTGCCTGTGAATACGTCCGGTGAGTTGGATTGCCAGCCACAATTCAATCTCAGTTATGTCAGCAGGCTTGGCAGCATGCTAGTGTACATATCTCCCTGGGGTTGGAGGTCAGTGCCATGTTACACAAACATTCCTGTTCATCATCATGTGAAGCCTTGTCTGACTCTTGTTCATTCTCAGATGTGGTGGGATTTACTGCATACCTGAGCCTGCCTCTCTCTTCACTTTGCATTGTATAACTGATGACTAGATGCCAAAATCCTGTTTGTTCTAGCTATCCCAATGCAGTGAGAGTTAGTGTGCATCTCATTCTTCCAGCTATTTAATGTGTTTCTAGAAGTATGATCCTTTTTGAAGTACATATGTTTCAAATTAGCCAAAATATCATCCTTATTTTAAAGAATGGATTTTGTGTTAGCATTGATACTGCCTGGATACTGCCTGGAAAACCTCGCTAGTTGATACTCAGACTGGAGTACTGCTGCTTTTGCATTCTGCCCAATAATTTAACTGTCCCACTTCTTATGAGGAAACCTCCAACCAATTCCCAGGAACCTCTCTGAGGTTTGTATTTGGCAGAAGACACAGAGGCATTAGATAGTCAATGGGGAAAAAAATTAGAGGTAATACAGGTTATTTTGTTAATCCAGAATACATGGTGATGTCGCAGGATGCCTTGTGAATAATGTGGTAAAACATGGACTGGCTGGCTGTACCCTAGATCTGTTTTTCCCTGAAGGATGTTAGTCCTACAAGAGAAATACTACAGTAATATTTAAGCATTTAAGCATAATTATTTTCCCTTTTATTGAGTTGTATTTCTGCACTTTGTGTTACTACTACTGGACTGGACTGATCAATTGTATTTCTGTATCTGGTAGGGAGTACAGTTCAGTGCTCCCAAATGATGGATGTAGTTTTAGCCTAGAAA
The DNA here is from genome assembly GCF_000690535.1 of Cariama cristata. Lineage (NCBI taxonomy): Eukaryota > Metazoa > Chordata > Aves > Cariamiformes > Cariamidae > Cariama > Cariama cristata. Next base: position 54,648 of record NW_009614745.1, read on the forward strand.
CAGATTTTGGAGCTATGGGGATGGAAATTGCTAACATAGATAAGTGATACAGGAAGAGCTGTCTTCTTGGTAGTTTCATGTAATTAATTTAGTGCCTAGGGAACTTCTCCTGGGGCCTTGAGCAGCTCTGGGTGTTGCACATACGTGTGTGTGTGTATGGCCACACGGTTTCTGATGTGTCAGGTTTTTTTCTGCATGTACAAATCTACTGTGTGCCCCACATACATACAGTAGCAGTCTGATGCTTCTAGTTTGGGGCATGCTGTGTCCTCTTTTCTAGTTAGCAAATTCTTTAATGGCATAGCTCTCTCCTTTTCCATATTTATCTGGAGGACTGATAGCTCAGTGTGTGCCCTTTCTTTGATTAAGAGCATCTGACCTCTCTTCTGCTGACAGCGAGAAGGGAAATTAATTTACTTTCGGTCCCTTAGGGAAAGGGCAGAGGCTGCATGGCTGCATTTGGTATCATGTCAGGAGCGTGCAAGTCAGAGGTCGTGGCACTCCTCTTACCCCAGTCTCTGCCTCATTCTTCCTGTAACTTCGTATCTGCCCGCTGTGTGTTAGCTACCCTCGCATGTATTGAACTAAGAGGGCTGAAGTGAAGTATTAGGTTCATTAATCGAGGTGCTCTGCTGATAGTTTTATCTACTACTCTGCTGCTGTGGTTTCTGTGTAAGATGGAGCACTTTTATTAGTGGTCTTAAGCAAAAAACAAAGGGCAGCTGCAGCAAAACAGTATAAAAAAATACTGCTGCTCAGATCCATCCAATAATAGTTCATCCTTTTAGCCTTTTAAAATTTACTCTGTAGAGATAGGCAGAATCTGCAATAGCATTTTAATTACTTCTGTTTTCCACTCACCCCAAATCAGGGTGGTAGCACCCTGTAAGCTTAGTGCAGGATTGTCTGTGCCCCAGAACTCCACCACGAAGGCTGAAGGGCATGGTGCTCCTCCATGGTAGATTGCCATGAAGCGCAGGGGTCCTCCTTAAGGTCCCTCCTCAGCAATATTAGGGAAAATAGCTCCAAATATGGTGCACATATGGTGGTATCACCAAAGTTTCGGTGAAAAAATAGCAGGGAAAAAACGTAATTGGTAAAATAAATAGAATAGACTGCTGGAAAAAGCCTGAAGTTGCATTATTGTAGATTGATGATAGTGGTCTCTCTAAAAATACATAAGTGTGGTGATGTAAGTGCAAGGTTGGTTGGTGGGAGGGTGATTTCTATGCAATTGTAGGGAGTCTTGAGTTAAAAATGTGCCAGAGCTACATACTGTGCTGTGCCAAAGTGCTGCGAGATGTAGGAGTCTTGCATAATTACTTTATTTACAGCAAGGTTGATTCATGACTACCACTACTTGTTGCATTTTGAATGGAACATGAAAACTATGCCTGTGTTCTTGTGTCTGTAATTATTGCTGTGTATTACCAAATGAGTATCTGCCCCTTGCACAGAGAACTTGGCAAGGTTATGCTGGGTATTTTGGGATGACTATGTGATAATACAGGATTTCTTTTTTTTTTTGTTATAGACCCTAAAGCGACAGAGCCAGTTGGCACTCTATTTCTTTAACACCATTCTAGCTCATGGGGATCTACGAAACAACAAACTAAACCAGCTTTCAGTCAATCTCTGGAATCTTGCTCAGAAACATGGCTTCGCTGACACCAAGACTATGGTAAGGAAAACATCTTTTTCAACTTCTCGTTTGGGAAAAGGTAACGTTTTCTGGATCTGAACAAACCTAATCTCTTTACAAGTTGATCTTAAAAAAAAAAAACATAATGAATTGAGCTAAAAAAAACCCCACCACCTTGTTTTTTGAATGCTTCTTAATGAATAAGCAGCTTCTCTTATTTCAAATATTTCTTATTTCACTTTTAAATGTATTTCACACATTAAGGAACCTGGAAATGTTGGGATGCTGTAATTTTTTTTCAGTACAGAAAACTATCTTTAAGAGAAATACAGCATTTTTATTTAGTGGAGGAACTGCATAGTGTAAGCTTGGAAAGTGGGCATTCTAGAGCCTTTCAGAAAGATATACATGATAATGAACTCTGGAGTAAGAAATGCAAGTACTCATGTAGCCAGTGAATTTAGGGAAAATCATGAGAGTGTCTATTAAAACACCTTCACATAGATTAAATGATGCCTATGAAATGAGACACTAAAAATCTCAAAATATCTTTCTTGTCATACCCAGGTGAAAACGCTAGAATACATCAAGAGACGAAGCAAACAACCTGAAATGAGTCACTTCACAGACTTGGCCCTTCGGCTTCCTCTGCAGTCCAGGACCTGATGAATGCCTCTTTTCCAAGGAGTCATCTGTACAGGAGAGCATGTAGCCAAGGCCAAAAATCACTGATCTAGATTTTGACTGGAGGAGTTCAGTGTATTTTTATTTTACTTAGTGTGACAGATTTACTTGGACACAGGTAAAGGTAAAACTGTTCTGAGTGCAATAATGTAACCTGAATTTCTGTTTCCAGTTTTACCACTATATTCTTATCTTAAATGCTGATTTACATTCAGTAAACGGTATTTTGAACCTCCATGGTTGCAAAAGCCTTTCGAAATCTAATCTGTTGTTATTTTAGCAACAAAGGAAGAAGATAATCTGAAGGGGTCAATTCACAGCCTCCAAACTTCATCCCACTGGCAGAATAGTCTTTCTTCTGTGTAGAAAGCAGCATTTCAATATAATAATCCTACTAAGTCGTCTTTCTGCTTTGGGATGCTGCCAACATTTGTTTGGTGAGTTCCAGTAGAAGAGAAAAATGGCCGAGGTGTTACTGTTCTAATTTCTACAGTACGTTTTCAGACATGTTTATGCTTTCATTTTAGTTCAATGGTGTTTTGTAAAATGGAAGGAATCTTTAAGTGCTGTCTGCAAAGGAAAATGGAAATGTATGCAAAGTAGTCTATATTCGCAAAGTACACTATCACCAAATAAAACAATTTGCAGTTCATCTGTTTGTTCTGGAGGAGTTTCTTTGTGTATATACATTTATCACCTTATTCTTGTGGACTTGTTACATGTACTGCTATTACACCTAATAAAATTTCACTCTCCACTTCTGTCCCATGGTAAGGAACCATGTTGAGACCTGGCATCTATTGCTGCTTTTGCTTAGTGGTAAGTATTTTAATACGCTAAATCCTTAAATGGATATTAAGATATACTTTTGCACAAAAATATTTCATTTTGTTAAGCATTCAGTTTTCCTAGAACCATTTATTTAAGGCGTTAGAAAGCTGATAATAAATACCACCCAAATTATTGATCCATTCTTGTCACATGTTTTTCATCTCCTCAGTGGTTATTGAAGCAGGGAACATCTAAAATACGTATTTTGTGTGAAGGTTGTAAAGAACTGAACTAGGACCCTTTGGTCCTGGTACAGACTATATATGTAAGCTGAGTAAAACTGCAGGAATACAAGGTAATTATGAAGTGGTATCAACTTGATACAGAACCTTTCCAACCTTTAGTACATAGCTATTTTAATTATACTGATTTTCCTTAAATAAATCTGTATAAAGTACACAAATAATGAAATGATAGTACTGTGTATGTTATCATGTCTCACTTTAATTTACCTTTCCTTCTTGCTGCAGCTGCACAAAACAACTCTCAATAGCACGTAGATGATTCTTCTTCCTGTTGGGCTTGGAAACATAAACCACGAACTGGGTAAGTGGGATTAAACTCTGAGCTCTCTAAACCGCCAAGTAGGTCACACTAAGCAGCTGTGGTATGGCAGAAATTGCCCTCTGGGGGCAAATGTACTGCTCTAAACCTAGTGTGGAGTTGTTCCAGGTTCTGTAAAATGGAAACTCTTACAGCAGGCTTACAAATGTCCCAACCATTCCTCTTCCCCATGCAGGCACTAATTTTTGCCTGTTGTCTTTTGAGCACAGTATAATTTTGGTTTCTTTATTGATGCAAGACTGCCGTGAGAAATGTTTTCAAATGTTTTACTACTGTTTTTATTAGTGCAAAAATAGTTCAATGACAGGCAGAAAGCTCTGGTTAGTTATCAGGCGCAAACTTTAAACATCTAGCTTAGAAGCCACCACAACCACTCTAATAAACTGCTTTTGGCATACTTCCATGTTAGAGCAAAATTAAGCACTCTACTTATTATAGACCTCTTCTTTCTTCTGTATATAGCAAATATACAGGCCAGACCAAGTTTGTCTGCTTGAAAAAAGCTGATAGTTTTTTCCCCAGGCATGTGTCTTGTTTTTCACACTACGACATTTTCATGTGTGCAGTATTATCAAGAGCAAGGTGCCAGGCCATCCACAAAGCTATAGCCAAATGAAATGCTGGTATATGTTATGCAATTCTAGACGGGGAAAAAAAAGAGTCCTTATCCAAAGGCAAGGCTAGGACTAATATCACCATCAGCATCTTCATCGGTGGCTGTGCAAGACCAGTCACTATCCATGCAAGACTGGCTCCACAGCAGAAAGCTGTACATGCTGTCCCTCTCCGCCTAAATGAAGTCACTAGTTGACATTTTCCTACCTTTTCCTTTATTTTAACCCATTTTTTTGCCAGACAAGTAGCTGAGGGCCTGAATTCAGCATTTGTCTTAAATCAGAAGGGAAAACAGAACTTCCACTACTTAAGTAAAGCAACAGCTGAAGCCTAGAAGGGCTGGCTGAAGCCAGTCACTGAGCTTTGAGAGCACTGGGGCAAAACAGACTCACCCTGAGGTAGTGGTGGTTTTAAATGACACTTTAAAGGGGATGATTTTCTCAAAGACAAGTTCAGATCCTGCAGGAAGTGGTTCAGCATCTCCCTGTTCCCAGGTATGGGAATGGATTCATGGAAACCCCTTAAGCTGGAGCCTCTGCATTTTCACTTCTCCTCAGCAGTTGCCCTAAATGCATTGCAACCAACTGCTGTTTTGCTAAGAGTATGTTCTGCTGGGGACAGCTGCTTTCAGGTAGACCAGTCCACTGGGGAAAACTATTGTGGAAAGTGAGGTTGCCTTAAAAGAGCAAGAAATTTAGTAGTTCAGTTGTCATGATCTTACCGAAAAGGATAGGTAATTTGGCAGAAAAACAATCAGCTGGATAAGCAGAGATAGTAACCTAATTGGAGGGGGCTGGGGTTCCCCTGCAAGTCGGCCACTATTACGCTACAGCAGGCATGGACATAAGAGATGGTCACCTTGTTCTGCTTAAAAACCAAAGCTGCACTAAAACTTAACAACAGTCTGCCATAACAAATAGCACAGCCAGTAATAAAATACATGACAGTTTTTCACTATCTTTTTGTAACTTCAAGCAAGACACTGACAGACTGCTTTGGACCCCTGAATTCTGAACATGATGTACACAAACGCAGTCTCATATTTTGTACTCTTATTAAAAAGCCAGTGAAAGTGCTGGTTATCTGAAAATCTGAAGGTTAGAAATTTTATTCAGATTGATGTATAATGAACCCAATAAGCCCATTAAATTACCTCGCTTTCTATAATTTAGAAAGTCTAGATCCATATATTCGGTGCCGCTTTCCACAAAGCATTTACCTTCATTTACAGATAACAGCTGCTGCTTGAAAATCCAACTGCCAGAGCATAGTTAAAATATAGAGGACGTGCAATGCTATTCATTATTATAATGAAGATACGAATATTTAAGAAACTACTTTCCTGAGTTAAGTCTCCCCTCAACAAATTTGTAAGCATACCAGTAGCGTTTCTTCAAAGTAAAACGCCATCACTTTGTACCACTCACCGAGTGTAAAAATGTGAAATTTTACAGAACACTAAAAATCTTTTTGATCACTAAGATGTAGCTAAAAATAAGTTTATGAAATCAGCGTTTAGAAAAAAATTTCCTAAGTTTCAACTTGTTGCAGGCAGTGCCCACATATCTTCAGTCTTTGAAAGAGGCTGTCTCTTGCCTTCTAGAAAACATCGTAAAGGTTTTAAAAACTTACTGTTTAGCTGAAGTGAGGACCCAGCTCCATGTAATCTGGCGTATGCAGTTGAAGTACTAAAAGTACTTCATAAATCATATTTCTTAAACTTTCTGTATTTTATTTCAAGTAAAAAGATGTGGAAAGTAAAAAGAAATTTGCCTGTTGAATTTTGATTCCTTTTATTACTTCAGAGTTTTAATCTTCAAATTTTATAGATCTGGATGTATATTTGTCTATGTATACTTTTTTGTTGGCAGCAGGTTGAAATCCAAGACCAATTCCTCTACGTTGCTTCAAGTCCATTGCTTTATCAAATTCCATCTTCAGAGCCTGCTGTAACTTCTCCTGCCCTTCCCTGTTCAGAGCCATGTTTGGTTTGTTTGTAGTTGCTGAGAGATTTTGGATAGGCACAGAGCCCTTTTTAAAGCCACCCATCAGTCTAAAAAACTTCATTTTTTCCTCAGAACTTTGAAAAGCAGCTGTACTCCACTGGCCGAACTTTGTATCCTGTGAAGCAAAACAAGGTTAATGCTAAAATTAAATAATACCAAGACCAAAGAAGATAATTTCTGACTGTGTACCATGAGAATGGAACCAGCTACGAAGACCTGACAGGGCTGACAAAGCTAGGAAGCAGTTATTCCACCGGTAGTACCTCTCAAAGGATGTGATAAAAGAATGCCATAACCCTGCATGAGTGCATCTTCATTAGCATTTCAGTTCATTTAACCTGGAGAGAGTGTTTAATGCACTTTCAGAATCTTCTTTCCCTCTGTCTTTAGGAATCTTTGCTTTTCTGCTCTCTGGATAATACTTAACCTAGCTCAAAGAGCCAGACGTTGCCCAATCATTTCTCTTAATTCTAAGACAACTGTCAGACTTAATCCTCTCTCACTGTGTCACTTTGTATGGTTATCTTTTCATTTTCCTACTGCCTAGTTAGGTAGTTGTTTCCAGCAGTGTTTTGTTATGTTAGTTTTGGAGACAGTGTTCAATCTGGCTTATATGCTTTAATTAATATTTGCATTCTCATCCCACTAATCACCACTAATATTGCAAGGGTGCAAAATCTGAGGGCATACCCTTACCCAACAGGACTAGATATAGCACTCTTAAAGCCTCCCCTCCCTCAGAGTTTGCTGTATTCTTTGTATTCACTGTATTCGTCTCTCACTGTATTCTTTGAACTATTTCATTCCTTCAGGATTTTTCTTTTGTCTGCAGATACTGGCTCCTTTCTGAGGATATAGGCACTGTCCAAGTAAAATCAGAATTCAGCAGTTTGTGGATAACCCAAGATACATCACATGATTTACAAAGTTTATGAACTTCTGGCTTACCTAAGATCCTTAGATAACTAAGCCTGTTCTTATTTGACTTGAGCTATAGCTAGGAGCTATGCAGTCATTTATAACTATTTTTGGCAGGACTGCTACTCCCAATTTTTTCTTTAAAATTGAGGGTGATCCTAAACGGAAGAATGTTTGATCATTAAATAGACTGAGCTGGCTACATCAAAAGAAAAAATATGAACTTAGTGGTGCATTTATGTTAGCCTGAAATCCTTCCAACTGAACAGTTGTAGCTTGCATGAAACAGTCGTTCTCCACTAGACAGCCAACATGACAACACAGCCTGCTACACAATATTGCAGACAAGCTGTAGCAGGTTTTTTTCACTTAAAAAAAATGCAAGGCTGGAGTATCATTCACTATCACAGGCGAGAATACCTGCTATTAAAAGAAAGCTATCCATAATACTTCAGTATTTTTACCTTGCTCAAAGACAAGTTGCTGTATAAGCCCAGGTCTGTGACACAGACGCACACATACATACACATAAATATATGTCCTCCCTCTGGAATGGGAGACATCTGCACAGATGCAAAAATAATTATGGCTTGTCAAACACTGTAATTTTTTTTTAAGTGAATTGCTGGCAGGCACTACACATAGCTTTCACTGCAGCATTTCAGTCTTTGTGAAGCTGATGACTTAGTTTTCATAGCTTCTATTCTTCTGCATGCTACTAAACAGACACAGATCAGCACCAAAGAACTGAGATCCCCTGCCAAGGATGTCATTTTTCTCAATGACTGCAGAGACTATTAGATAGTTGCAGTTCCACAGCTATTGTAGTCTGCCTCCCACTATGTAAAAACCTACAGGAGTTGTTTCTGGCATTTGTTCGAGGTATATTCCAACTTTCTAGGCATATTGGCAGTCTTGCAAAACAACAAAGAACCCTGAATTACTAGCAAAGCTTTCTCTCCTCCTGAATCTTATTACCCCTGCTAAACCCCTAATCATCTTTCCAAGAGGTGGAGGAAAGATGTAGAAGTTAGGAGAGGACTGACTGTAAATATCACACACGTGTTATCAGTTGTCATCCCTTTTACCTTTCCTTGTGCACCCATTTCTGAATGTCTGCAAAGTCTTCCAGATAACAATGCAGATAGAATTCAGTGACTGCTATATCCATAGCCTAGAATTATTTATATTTCACAGTAAGCAGAAAATGCTTCTGTAGCAATTTGTCGTGGCTCATTCCCCAGAGGAACCAGAGAAAACGCTGCTTTTGAGGACCAATGATGGGAATTAGAGCACTGTACAATGCCAACTGCTGTTGGGAGTTCACTGGTCAGCTCCCAGACTCTCTTGGTATAGTACTAACTTGTTCTATAGCATGACCTTAAAATTTACAGTCAGAAGGAAGACTGTTGTGCCAAGCTATGAACCTGACCCACATACAAAAAAAGAGTGCAGTGCTTTTTTCAGGAACGTACTCTGAGACACAGTAGTTCATCAGATCAAGGTCTAAGTTCATACATACCCGTTCCACTTTGGGACTGAAAACCTTAGTTTTGCCAGATTCTCTATCAATTTCTTCTTGCAGAGCCTGCCGCCTCACCTAATGTGCAGAAAAAACAGCACAAGACACTATCTTCCGAGTGTTAAATGACAATTAATTTAATTCACAATGAAAAGGGAAGAACAAAATAATTAGTTATCTTCAGAATTTTGCAAGGATAATTAAAAAGTTGCATGTGATCCTTTCACACACTTAACACAAGAACTGTCATTTTTTTAGTGGTATTTTAAATGAACATTTTGCTGTATTAGATATGTTTAATCTTCTAACTGCAGGTAACAGCTATGCTGAAATTGCCAAAGTCGATGAGAGACAAAGAAACCTGTATTCAACCAATAAGCTACTTAGAAACTTCTGACATTGACTGGAGCTGTACATTTTGGACTTAGCCCATGGAAGGTAAAGCACATTTTAAGCAGAGCTCTATTTAGGGAAATCTTAGCATAGATGAGCAAGAAAGCAGGTTTTCTGTTATAAATTTTATGCATACATTTAATGCTGACTTGCTTTAAATCTTACACAGCTAAGACAAAGCATACCTTGTCTATGTTAACTTCATCACAGTTTCCTTTTTTTTCCTGCACAATAGTTAAATCATCCACACATTCCTGTAAAACAGGAAAAAAGCTTATATGAATATTTTTATTCATTCTGGTTAATTAGAATTTACACAGCTCTGACCACCAAAGTAGTAAAAACACTAAACAACGCAGTAGTACTGTTCTGGGGCAAGAAGAAATAGTCAGATCTAAGCTGGAAATGCCAACTAAACCTGTGTATTTTTGTGGAAAGCCTTTCTCCCCAAGGAAGAGATCCTTTTTTTAATGAAGATAAGGCATATTTTTTTAAAATTCACACATTAAAATGGACATGCCAACACCACTGGCACATACAGTAATGTTTACAGACAGGGTCATTTCAAATTAAACCATCTCATAAAAGTTTAAATTTATACTTGAAATAAGGGACAGAAAGTGAAAGTTAAAATAAAAAATAAAATTTGGTGGTAAGATTATGGCCCCTCTGAAGGCACAGGACAAGCTTGAGGCATGTTTATCCCACTAACCACCAAAACAAAAAAAAAAAACACACCACAAAAACCTAATCAAGAGGCAGCTGCATTGTGCTCCATCTTCCACAAATGCAGAGCAGATGATGGTCCTGAAGGGAGCTCCCAGTCTGCAAAGACTCAGGGAGAGGCATGATACATACGTAAAGTGCCTCCGACAATGGCAGCAAACAGCACGTTAGTCCCACATTTGAGAGTGAGGAACGGGTTGCTGATGTGAAAAGACAGAACAGTTACGGCAGGAAGGGATGGGATAGCAGGAGGTAAATCACTGGCAGAGTCCACGAGCAGCCAGATACTGATAACTTTTCCACAAATTGCCGCCCTTCAGCAGCTTTTGCTCCCATTGACTGGCATTTCTAGATCATTGCCCTCAGCCTGCCTTTTCCAAATTTGTAATAAGGATAAGATTTTTGGGCATCCAGTGTAACAGCGTAAGTAGTAAGTCCAGAATGGTGGTAAATTAGAGCCATAAGCTTTAGACCAGCCTGGAAAAGGTGGCCAAAGGGAAGATCTATTGATACAGCTGACATAATAATCCAAGCATGAAATAGCGAGGGAGCACGAAGACAAGGAAAAGATTTGTCACATACTTCTGTCAGCAGAAGCTGCTGTTACTTTTTTGAGGGTTTACAGTTTTATTTGAAGCCATGAATGATTTACCTCGTTTTCCAAAACCACCTTTTATACATTGATTTCACACACACACATACATACATCACTAAAAATGCGAGAACACTGTCTGCAATAAGGAGAGCTCATTCTCTTGGATGAAAAGAAAAAAAAAAATCAAAACAACAAAAAAAGCAAACCAATTTACTTCTAGATGGCCTGGTACTGTCTTTTCAGATCTATTAAAACAAGCAGGAAAAATGTCATGACAGGATTCTGCAAACAGCTGCAATTTTTTTAAATTTTTTTTTTAGCTGGAAGGTGAAGTGCAGACAATGAAGGAGGAAGGGTGCACCCCCATCCCTGCTAATTCACAGCAGATCGCTGACCTGCTGAAGGCTACTTTGTGGCAAAAATTACCCCCTCTGGAGGTATGCCAGTCTTCCCCCAACATCATGGAAGGGGAGCACATTCATATATGGTAGGATTATACTATCTGCAGGCAGACAACTTCAAAGAAGTAAACTGAGTCCTCCTCACCCTGCCCAAGTTGACTGCAGTGGCATCCAGTAGGAGAAACATCAATTACTGATATTAAGCGGGTATCACTCCACATTGTCTTTAAAAACTTAACTCTTTGGCTTGCTGCAGAAGCCCAACAGGATTTTTCAAGGCATGCAGCAGTGTGTGTGCGACACACTGTAGACTAGAAAATGTTTCAGGACTATGGCACAGTTAAATGCAAGACCAGTCTTTTCAGCCATTGATTACAGCAGTGTCTTTTGGCCTGGCAGGAACTAGATTTCTCTAGAACTGATTTACCCAGACTTCTCAATCTTCAGGAGAATTTCTGTGAAGTACTTTTTATTATTAAAGGACAGAGCTGAATATGGGAAAGAGAAACACAACATGCATCACCCTACACCCTTCTCAATTGTTTGCAAGGTATTTGCTGTGTTTTCCATTGTAATCGGTCATGCAAGTTTACTTGTCTTTGTTAGGCTTATCTGGCCCCCACAGAATGTAAGCAGCTGCAAGAATCCAAATAACATCTAACAGTCTCAAAAAGGCAATGTCAATTTAATTAGAAAATATATCCCGGCAATAAAACCACCTTGTCCTTTGAAAGGTCAAAAAGAGAAACCTAAGTAAAAAGCTCCAAATATCTGCTCACCTAATGACTGATAAGCATACACACTCCCAACACAAACCTGTGTGGAAAAAGCCTGTATCTGGCTCTCAATGAAGGCTGAAGCACCTGCTTATATAAATCTATATTTAATTATTAGCACTAGACACCAGAAAGCTGCCAGGTTTCCACAGAACATGAAGAAAATGCATATCTGAGTGCATACAAAGCAAAGGACACCATGAAGTGTGCTTGAGAGGCAGCTGGTGCTATGGCCTGCTCTATCCCTAGTTTACAAAATCTGTAATGATGCTTTATTACCTAGTGCTTGACTTCTAAGCAAGCCAAGCATTCAAAGTTCTTTATAAAAAAAACAACTGGAGTGCAGTTTCCCATTACCTCTGAAAATAAAAACAAGCTACTAATGACTTGCAATGAGCTGTTTTCAGTTGTTTAAGCAGCTGAAAAATACAGACAGATACCTATTGAATTTCTGAGCATCTCCCTGCGTAATTCCCAATGGTAGCAACAGAGGTTAGGCATGTAGATACTGACTTTAGGCACTTAAATAGCTTTAAAATATGGCCCTAATCAGCTAAAAAAAGTTAAAGCAATAAATCCAGATCTTAATAGTCCAATTTTTGAAAAAAAAAAAAAAATCAAAGAAGAAACCCCTGTATTTCAAATCTTTCATCAGTTCCTCTCCGTTTGTTTCACTTCAGAAATGGCAGTACTGCAGGACTCTGGCATGGAATTTCCTTTAACAGTCTGGATAGAATTCCAGTTACCTTCAGTAATCCTTTACACAACTCTTCTATCTATTTATTTTCTTGCATAGATTTATTTTCTTAATTAAGAATTTGTGTTTAGGTAGTTCTGTAGTATTTTTCTATCAGAATTTATACATCAATGTTCTCGGCCTAGTCTACACTTGGGATTCTTAGGATTTTCTCTGAAGTTTTGTCCAAGTTAGACAACAGGTTTTGGCTAAATTTTGCCTTTGTTTCTAACACTATGCAATTCCAGCATTAACAGCAGCAAAAGCTTGAGGAGAAGTCTTAACAAGCACAGTTAAGTGCACTCATGCTGCCAGGGTTACCAACCCAATAAGGTTAAATGACATGGTATTAAAATTCTGTTTTATAGGAGTGTTGCCACTTTGCTAAGAGCAACTGAAGGAGGGAGAGAAGAACATTTATGACACTATATACTAGTTTTCTTTTTGTGCCAATACTTGCTGTTAGTTGTAATATTTACATTTTCACAATTGAAACACTGGATGACTACAGCAGTAGGCATTAAAAAAAAAATCTTCCCATGTTTCACAACTATTATGTGCTGAAATCAACAGATCAGCTGATCCTGCTTCTCAAAACCCAGAGGAGGCCCCTGTTGACCTAAATGTAACCCAAGGGTCTGAACATGCAGAAAACAGCCTGCAAAATAGGAAACTGTCTACCTAAAAAGCTTTCAATTCCTTATCAGGAGGGTGCAGAGAGACCCTCTTCTTTACAACTTACCAGTGCCTCATTTCCCTTGTCTTCTCTTTTCATCTTTTTCTTTTTTGTATTGGCTTTTGAACCTGGTTCTTCAGCACAGTCCTCTGGTACTTCTTTTTTTCTTTTCTTCCTTTTTCTGTCAGAGAGCATATGATTACTATTGCATAATACTCCATCTACAACATCTCCTGTGACACATCCAGCTCGCTTCATTTTGCTCTCTTTGTTCTTTTTATTGCTTTCTAGTAGTGTTATTTTTTGGCTTTCAGATGCACTGTCATTGTTTAAAGAAACTTTTGAACATGTTGTTTCCTCCTCCTCCTCTTTCTGAGTCTTCTTTTTTTTCTTGATGACTTCATTATTATCCTTGATATTCTTCCTGCTTTTTTTTCCAGAAAGCTCTTCCTCCTCAGACTCAACTTCTTGCTGTGCTGGGAGATGCTTATCAGGAACACTGTGACTGTAGTCTTGATTATCTTCACATGTTAAGGAAGAAACATCTTTGGTTCTCTTCTTCTTCCTCTCAGTCTCTCTGATCCTTCCAGAGTTCTCAGTAGTGTCCTCTTCCTCTCTATTTCTCAATGTAATTTCCTGGGAATTCTTTCTCTGCCCTCTTCTGAAGTCACTTAATGCAACAGGGCTATCGGGAACTCCATAGATGTTGTCCTGATTATCTGCTAGTGGTAAAAAGGAGTCTGACTTATCTTTCTTCTTCTTCCTCTTCTTTTTTCTCACATAACTCTCCCCACTGTTCTGCATAATATCTGTTCCGTGGTTTTCGCCCATAAAAGCTTTTTCTTGTGAAATGTATTTGTGTGGTTTTTTACAAACTTTTTCAGACTGTTTATGTTCACTGTCCTGGATGTCCTCTAATGAAAAAGAAAAAATGTGTTTCTTCTTTTTTTTCTTAGTTACTTCACCATCCAATTCCAAATTCGAAGCAGTATTCTTTCTGCTTTTTTTAAAAGCAAATTCATTTTCCTTAATACCATCTGTATGATGATGTGAAAGCTCCACATCACTACTCTGTTTATTCTCCAATGATAAGGAGGAATGACATTGGACTTGTTTTTTCTTCTTTTTGAGAATTTTAATTTGTTCCTCTGATTCTTCTTGAAGTTCTGAATCCAGATGGCCTTCTACATTCACAAAGCTTTCTGAATGTGCTTCTTTCAGCAATTCAGAGCCAACTTTCTTTTTCTTGTTTTTCTTCTTATTATTCTTCAGTTCTAATTGGTCTAAATATTCATCTTCTTTTAAATTTTCCTTTTTCATTACTTTTGTTTTTGTCTCCAGCTGGTCATCATCCTCAGTTTTAATGACAGTTTGAACATCTTTCTCAATTTTAATGACAGTCTGGCTCGTACTACTTTTCACCTTTTTCTTTTTGTGTACACGTTCCTCATGAACCTCTTTTCTCTTTTTCTTTATTATCATTCTAAAAAATGAAATGAAGATGTTAGTGCACTGCTACAACAAGAGGATGCAAGTCCTAGTCTATTTGGTGTTCCTTTATTCTGAAACCATTCCATATCTCTCATTGTCCCCAGCCCTCTTTTTCCAATTTCACAATCTGCTTTCTCTGATGGGGGGGAACCAGAAGTGCATGCAGCAATACTGTCTACTGGAGTGGTTTGTGGGTGATTTTTTGTCTTGTTCTTTAGCGCTGTCCTAGTTAGTTTGTAACTTTCTATTCATCTTTTTGACAGCTGCCAAGCATGACATTTTCACAGAAGTATCTACCTTCTAAAAATCTTTCCTAAATGACAAAACACATACTTATTGATTTACATATATATGCATAGTTAAGGTGGCTTTCCACATATGTATGACTTCTCACATTTTCAACACTGAACTTAACATCACTTTATTGCCCACTTAATATTACAAGATCCTTTCAAGGCACCTTAGTTATTACCTTGAATTTGCTTCTGTTTGCTATTTCTTATCATTGCTCTCCCGTTTCCTTTCTCGGGCCATTTATGCCTATGAACAGGTTACAGCAGAGAAGCCCTTGATACCCACCTGGTGACACTCCCTGCCTTTGCTGAGAATCCCATTTATTCCTACTTGGTTTCCCGTCTTTTAATCAGTAACTAATCCACAGGATTTCTTTAAGTGCCTCTTGCAAGGCACCCTGTCAAAGTCCTTTAAAAAAAAATCTTAGGTATACCATAGTATACCTGTATCTGCTACCTGCATGCTTGTCAGGGCTTTCAAATAAAGCCAGCACGTGTGTGTGGCCGCCGCCGCGGCCTGCTCCTCCTGCCCTTTGCTGC
>NW_009614746.1:0-37210 GCF_000690535.1 Cariama cristata
TATATATACATATATATATATATATATATGGTGTAGACCTACTAAGAACTGCAAAGGAATAGAGAGGTGTATAAATGCACTTTACTAAATAGAAATGCATTATAAACCACAGGATGATAATAAGCCTGCCTTTTTCCTACCTGAATTCTGTCAGAAAAGCAATCTATTTGCACTTCATGCTTTTCTTTTTCTTTTTCTTTTCTTTTTTTTTTTAATATGTTCAGTGCTTACAGCATACTGTTTTCATTACAGACTGGCAGTGTGCTGGGAATTAAGCCTGTGTTACACACAGCTGTTATTTTATAGTGTCATTCAATGTAATGGTACCAGATTTTAGCACTTAGCCTGCATCCCAATTACCCATTAGCAGTTTGTGTAGTCGGGGAGCAGGAAAATACCTGCTCTGCATTGTAGGAATTATTTCAGGATATCTGCTTCCTAAACCTTATGTGATGGGAGTTTTTTCCATGAGCAGTAACCGCTGTTCTAAACAGAAGTTTTTGACCAAGCGAAGAGTAAATTGAAAAGCATTTGAGTCTTTCCATTGGGCAAATCTCCTCTTACCTTTTTTTTTTTTCCTGGTCCATGATGAAGCAGAAGTTTTGCATAAAAACCTGTGCAAATATACCTGATACAAGGAGGCAACCGAGGACAAGCTTACCGAATATTCTGATGGCACAGTTTGCTGGTCGTCTGCATTCTTTGCTGGTTTTTTGTGTGTTTTTTTTTTAAGGAGACATGGTTTATGTAGACAACTGCCATCTTTATTCTATCATAAAGCCCTCACACATCTGGAAAGCCCCTGCATTCAGCATGTCCTCTGCCAGTGATGCAAAAGCAATCATCTGCCATGTGCCTTTTCAATAGCACGTGAAAGGTTATGGAGTATCAGAGAGTGATATGCAGTTATTGTTCTCTTGACATATTTTTTCGATCCCGCTTTGTGATAGTACATGTAAAGATGGATAGTTGTTTCTGAGAAGTTTAACAGAGCCTTAAGCAAGTTTACAAGAGAAAGCTGTAAGTGTGGGGCTGTAATGGCTCATCCAACATGATGAGGGAGAATTTAACGATGTCAAGCTTGAGAGACCAACTTCTGGGGCAGAAAAGGCCAGGCTTCCCAAGCACACCTTCAACAACAGGTCCATATTTTAGTGTTCAGAGTGTTAAAGTTGTGAACATCTTCTGGAGGAGTGCTTTTTCAGTGGGCCTGAACTGGGAGCGGGTCTGCCCATTCCTTCCTGCTTGTCACAATGCCCACGTCGGGACCTGGGCAGCGATCAGCCCTGGGACAGCCCGGTGCTCCAGGGTCAGCTTCACCCTGGCAGCAACCAGCAAAGGAGCTCTTTGCAGGTCTCAGCAAGTGGCACTGACCTCTTGACTTTCACTAATGGCTTTTGAGTGGCAACAACTTCTTTGGAACGGTCTCCTTCCACAGGTTGGAATGCCCGTGTGCGTGTGCGCGCGCACGCGTGTGCGTGTGTCTGTGTGCATATGCTTGTAATCAAATCTGAATCCCTTGTGAAGAAAGACATTTGCTGGGGAAGAAGTTTATTTTCCCTGTTTGGGTTCTCCTACAGTTTCTTAATTCTGGAAAAAAGTCAAAAGACAGTGCACAAGGGGATCATTCTTCATTAGGCATTTTTTGGGTTTTTTTCTAACTTGCTCATGTTTTTCCCATTTTGGAGCACTGAGAAAACAGAATTATCCAAGTATTAGCACAAACAAAGCCTATCAAGGATTCTGCTCACCAGCTGTTAGTAGTGAGTAACAACAACAGCGTGCCAAGCATATGAGCAATGCTGAAGAGGCTCACCCTACTAGGTATCTACCTACGCTCAACAGCGTGCTTCATGATCAATAACTTCCTCTGGAGAATTAAGCCCCCAGAAGAAAAGGCTGGAAGGCTGGAGGAAGGGCTGCATCAGCAGGGTGAATAACTTGAGCCACAGAGCCATAGGCAATGCAAAGGAATGGACAGGGTGGTCAGTGCAGCCCCTGCCACGGGCAATACTGCGGTCAAAGCCAGGTGCACTTACGGAACGATCAGCTTTAAGGGAACATTATTTTTGTACATAACTTGTCCTAACCTGTTCCCAGAATAAAATATTGTACTGATTTGCTTAATGAAGTTAAGTTAATGAAACCCAAGCTAATGAAACCCAAATACCTCTAAGCCTTCTGGACCCTGGCAATGACGGACCATTGTCCCTGCCTCTGGTTTACACACATGTTCAATTGTCACATTCAATGTCCTTCTTTGAACATTGAGTATGTTCACGGACATAGGAAGGCAGGGTTCTGCACCATCCCTTCCATGGGACCTTATGACATTCTCACTGCTTGACTCCTGATCCCAGGATTGATGGGGTTGGACAGCTGTACGGCAGAACTGAGTCTTCATCTGATGTCCTCTGCTTCAGACATAAGAGATCCCTTAATGACAGGGGATCCTTTAGAAACAAAAGTACCGACTAAAATGGGCAGAGCCAAGTTTTTCTCTTCCTACCCAGTTTTTCTTACTTTGACCCCCCTGGGTAGTATGTCAAAAGGGTCAAGGTTTTCCTGAATCTTTTCACTCCCTTGCAGGTACATTTTGAGGACCTGGGTGCAGAGTCCAGTTTAGAGCAGCCTTGTGATGGCTCTATCCCCTGTGAGGCAGCTGGTTCACTCCCCCTTCAGCCACAGCTGAGAGACTGGGACAAAATATGAAACTGGAGCTATACAGATCAGCTGTAGAAACCAAACAGACAAGGAACACAATTTATATAACCAACCAGACAGTTTATGTTACAGATTCACTTATCTCAGTTGCTTTTTTAAGATAGTACTATGAGAAAACAGCTTTGTTGCAATGATGTGCAGATCCATGATGTAATGTGTCAAATTTCAATATGCTCCAATAATAAATCTCTAATCTTTACCGCTCAATTGTGGTCAAAAATCTCCTGAGTCAGCCTGTGAGACATGTTGACATTTCTAGTGATAATCTGACACTAGAATATTGAGTACTCTGCATTGTGATAAACATCATAGTAGGTGGATTTTTTATGTTTTTTTTTTTTTAAATCCCATACTTCAGTTCACTGTCAGTCTATCAGCTTTTTCAATAACTTTTGTCTATTTTGAGTCTCAGTCAAGTTTGTGGATAAATGTACCAAATAAATTAACCTTGCAAGAAGATGCTGCAACTTTACTTATAGGTCTGCACATTTTTAACACATCTTTCTTTAGCTTCTGATTTAGCTCCATAAAAATCATCAGTTCTCTCAGGTGTAACAACCCTTCCTTAGTAAGAGGTATTCTTCTTTTCTTCTTTAAGCCATTTTGAACAACAGCTCCCAAATCATGACTTTCTGCAGTCAATCCCTACATCAACGCACCACATCAAACTCCAGCCCACCAGGTACACCGCTGTTAACTTGGGTACTACACACCATAGAGATGCTCCTGATTTCGGCCTCTCTGTACTACTCTGAAGAGGAACGACAGGAAAGTACTGCTGCATCAGTGGGGAAAAACTGTTTTCCTATGAAAGAACAATCGGTTTACACTATTAAAAGCTTTGTCTGCAGGACTTATCAGATAAAATGAACACTAAAAGCACTTTAAAACTTAATAGAACTAACAAAGAGGGGAGTAAGGTGGGCATTACTCTCCCTTTTGTCTTACACTCCAAGTCCTGGTTCATTGTTGTATTTCTCTCTCTGATTTTGGTGACCATCAAGGAGGTCAGAAGGTGGCATGCACACACTGGTGTGCCCTCCTGCCGTACTCTTTCTGAGCGCCGGTGGAAGAGGTAGCTCCCAAAAGGACATGGGGAACGTGCACAACTTTGCATTCACTGTGTCCAGCTGACTTTTTGCCAAAATCCTGATGACTCAAATAACCTGCACAGAAGCTGTGATTTTATAAGTGATTTAATAGGCGTTTATGATGGGAAAGGTATTAACAAAGGAAAAATTAAGACAGAATATCAGGAAAAAACTTCCAGATGGTAAGATGTATTAGTTGGTGGAATAGTTTCCCAAGGTATGAGGTAGAACTTGCATTGTCTGGAACTTTTAAAAATAGACTCTGCGAAATATAAGCAAACCTACAATAGGCAATGATCTTGCAACGACAAGAGGGACTATTCAGCCTTCTCCTTCTCTAACATTTGTTCTTATTTACAATTCTTATCCCCTTGTTCAGGGTATGTCTTCTCCATGTGTACTCAAGCAGCTGCAAAGCTCGAGAGCGGTGTCCCTCAGCTTCATCACCAGATTAGCCACTTCCAGTGTTAAATCCACAACTGGCAACAACTTAAGTGGCAAAATCCTACAGCTGGAACTGAAACCATCATATCCACTACACATGAGCAATGAAAGATATCTAGAATATTCACTCCCTTTAGCCTTAAGTTACGTGGAAAAAACACAAGAGCCTTGTACAAATTTTTTTAGACAAGTGAATGAACCCTTGAAAACAGCTGTGAATGAAGGTGAAGTGAGCAAGTACCGGGTAGCAAGAACACAGATGTAGTGCGGGTCCTATAATGAATAACGTGGTGCAAAAATACAGAGCAGTATGTTTGCTTGTTTTACATGAGTACAAAAACATCTGGGTTCTTAAATACAGAAAAGATTAAAAGCAAAAGAGAAGAAGTGAGATTATCAAACATCTAGGTGATCCTGGAAAACAGAACAAAGACCAGGGTGACAGAGGTGGTTAACATCAATTGTTTCACTTACACTTGACCTAAAATGTGATATGTTAGACAATGATTTATCATACTGATTTATTCAATGTTTTAAAGAACACAGACAACACAAAAATTAACCTCACTTTTTAAATTTACACCGTATTGTAAGGAAAAAAGAATGATCATACACTTACAGACAGATTCCTGTTCAGACAAAAGAATTTTCTATTGTTTTCATACTGTAGGACCTATGAATGAATACAGTTTCAAGATATTTTAACATTACCTAAATTAATTTCCAAAAAGAATACTAAAATCTAATAGTTTGACTCTCAAATACTCCTGTAATTAATCCAAACAAAGAGCTTGTGGTGGTACAGATGCTTTCATACAAGGATGCCATCACTTGGATCCCTTGAATGGATTTGCTGTCAGTCTGAACAAAATTATGGAATAACTACTTTGTAATGAGCTGGCTATTCATCCATTTAGTGAATTGTAATTCTTCCTCTATGAATTGGCGATGGAAAACTGAGCTAGATGTTCACTCTACTGCAATGGGAGAAAATTGGCCATCGCACAACCTGCTTGGCTTTCAAACTAGGCTGCCTAAGCAGTCCCAGAGCACCTAAGCAGTACACACGAATAAAATGAGGCAGTCGCTAAACACACAGTGTTAAAAAAACTCAAAACAGAAATATTTCTCTATGAACTATTTAAAATTTAAAAATGGAAAACAGGCATATGTCCACTGCTTTTTAATGCCGAGTTCCAGAAGACCTATATCCTGCATGACGTCAATTGAGGTAATTGAGCTTGATCCTCTCTCGTACCTGAGAGAGAGAGAAGGTGCTGGGTAACTGGCTCTTGTTTTCTGAATTTTTGAGCCAGAGGTACCGCAGCCAAAGTTAGAACCATGTCCAGGCAACTCCAACGTCTCTTGACGGTTTGCAGCCTTTAACAGACCTTGCACAAATGCAGGGGTGCTCGGACATCTCTTTGTAGTGGAATCATCAAGATGGGGACTGGAAACCAGTGAGTTTGCCCTTGTGTAGAAACATCTCTCTAAAGGAGACCTCTCTCCTGGCCAGCTGTGACCTCCCTGTACCTGTGAGTAGATATCTCATTCTATTTAACTCCAAGTGCTGTACTGCTGCGTGCTGTGCATTGCATTTGTTCAGGCTGCATTTGAACACAGATGTAAAATTCCACTTTGTTCTGCCTTGGCACTCCACCCACCAGGTATCTCCCAGGGAAGGAGCATCTATAACAGCACACATTGGTTACCAGGTCAAACATACTGCATTTAAACCACAGAATCATTTATGGGACAAGCTGGGGGTACTTCAGGAACCTCCTCCCTCCTTGTGGACTACAACAGCAAATGGGATGGACTGCAGCCTTTGAAGGAGCAGTGCCACAGTTAAGACACTGGGTGATCCGGTGAAAGAAAGTTTTTGTTCAAAGACCATTCATTGAAGGAAGCCAACGTGCCTCTTGCTCCAACAGAAACCAAATGTGCTGGCCTGCAAGGCATGCAATAAAGCTTATCATCCCTGCTCAGGGTGTTCCCTTAGGATGGCTTGAATAGGATTAGGGGGCAGAGGAGAAAATTTCTTATTCTAGAGAATTAGTGTGGTCTGCATATGGGAATTAGTCTGGTGGAATTGAATTTTTTTTTTTTCAAACTGTTCATGCATGGACAATTTTGAGTAACAGATGGTTGTTTACATCTGCTGAGGTGCTATGAAGAGAGCCTATTTTGCAGGGCCACATTCGGTGTGTCCCCCACATAGCAATCAGCAGCTAAAGCTGAACATTAAATGTTGTAAACTCTGTGGAAACCCCAATGAAGTAAAAAAATCAATATGCCTCAGTTCTCACTAGAAAAATTATCATGCAAAGGAAGCACCTTGTGTGTTTGCTTGAATGACACTGGACACTTACAGAATGCTGTTGGGGTGAGGAAGGGTGATCTATCAGAAATCTTTGTACACAGAAGAGAGTGATTTATACCCCATTTCCTAGTCTCTCTGATCCCTCTTCACTGCTTTATGTGGCAAGGAAGAAATGGCCACCCCTATGAATTGCGTGTGACTTTGCAGGCTCACATCGCACCCGTGAAGTACACAGCAGGCAGTTTCACAAGGATTCAAGCTGTTAATGGCTAAAATTCCGGCAAACATTAAAGCTGTCTTAGGACTAAGCCTTGTTCTTGCTGAAGTTGACGCAGGCAGCTCTCACCCTTACTGCCAGGGCCGGCAGGAAGGGCAGCTGGGACAAGCATCATATGAAGGTCTGGTTTGGAGCCGGGACACCTGTGGTGCCCGTTCGGCTCCGGCTCCGCGGTGTGTAAGGAAAGACAAGCAGGAGCTGTGTTTTATGGATCCTCCCGTTCACCCCTCTCACAAGGTGAGTGGTATTTTTAGGTTTGTGGCACTAAAAGTGGAGCTTTTTCAAGGTCCTCCTCTCCCAGAAAAAAATTCTATAACTCACTCTTAAGTAGGGTCTGAGTCTGTGGCTCCTCTGGTTTTCCACCCATAATTAAGCATGGGTATAATGGCCATTGTCAATAGGTTTCCGTTTGGGAGACTAGTTTTGATTTAAGTGCGCCCGAGAAACTTCTTCCATAGAACGAAATGTGGTATTTATTAACCGAAAGGCACACAACCGTTAGAACAAGAATAAAAACTTTACAGGAACATTTAAAACACTTCACATGCACATTACATTCCCTATATTTAATCTTTCAATTCCAGCTTAAGGTGATTCGTTTTATCCATCCTGTAACAAATGCCAGGCTAGGTGAGATTTACTTCATTCCTACAAATAACTTCTCCCCCAGCTGGTATCTTTTTGCTTTCTCCTTTAAAATTCATTCCTTATTCACTATGCCTAGATTTTATTTCTTTTGCGTTCCCACTCGAAGTCTCTGGAGGCTGCAAGCCTGCAGGTGAACCTCGCCAACCTAGTTTGCTCCTCTCTCCGAAGGAGAGGTGGAGGCTGTTGTCAAAGAGGGTTTCTAGGATTTTCTGCTCTAGAAAGTAGTAACTTCAAGTTTGCAGAGTTCTCTAGATAGTTAGATATGCAGCATTCACGGAAATACCTGTGGATGTCGTTGGGCACGGACAAGACGGGCGGTACCCTAGGACAGAAGGCTGTCAGGAGTAGGAAAGGGCTGCGCTGCTTACAGCAGATGCCTATGGTTTGATTGCTTATGCCAGGGAGCAGAAAACAAGAACAGCTGCAGACGCTTTCAAGGGAGAAGCTGGGTGTTTGGGATGGCAGCCTCTCCCAGGAACTGGGGGGTATGTCCCCTCCAGAAGCAGCAGCTGATGCCTTCAGCCCGCTCACACCTCTAGAAAGGGAGATCCAGCTGCTCTCCCTCTGGCTCCTTCCCCATCCCACCCCACGAGCAGTCCAGCCGTGGCCAGTCCCCATCTCATCCTTAGGGTAGGAAAACGCAGTTCTGTGTCTCTTGGACAATGGACACGCACTGCGCGGCGACTGGCAAAGACCAGCACCAGTCAGGGCTGCAGCAGTAGAAAGCTTGTAAGTACCTCTCCCGTGCAAACACAGATTGTCCCCACACCGGTTAGTCCTCCAGACATACCATTTACTTCCAGATAACCTCAGGCTTGAACATACAAGTTATTTTTCCCTGAGAACTACTTTGAATCTGAGCATGCACTAATCACCTAAGAGGAATCCTTAGCAAACAGAACAACTCCTTTGTTTGTTTTTAAGTCATGAATGCAAAACTCACTTTTGCCAGATCTGTAGCCAAATGCCTAGATAAGAGCATGTATTTAAAAAAACCCACTAACACTAAAGGGAATAGCTGTTTATGTTTGCTTGAGTTTGCATATTTGAGGAGAATTTATAAACTCACTTTACTTAGAAATTTTTGAGAGAAGACTTGTCAAGGGCATGTGAAATAGAAACACTGGTCTAACGGTGCCCAAGAATGACTGGCATCAGGCCTAACTCATTATTTTATCAAGGATCTGGCAGCCAATCAATAGGAAATTATCTGTGCTGTATTGACATAAATCATAATTGGTTTCCCTTGAATGCCATGCCAAATCTTTAACAGAATGAGTTACTGTATGCTCTATGCCAGTTTTCTTTCTTTATCAGTTCAGCTCAAATCCTTCTTTGAATGCCGGCGAACAGTGGTATCCCCAGCAGAGCAAGCCCCTGGGAACACAAGAATTGCCATACCTAACTCAGCATCCTGCATCTAAAAACAGGTAAAACCTGATGTCTCAGAAATCAGGGAGGTGAGGAAGAAAATGCATCTGTTCAACCATGCATCGTGATTATAGGAAACAGGGTTTTAAGGGACTTCTGTGTTTCATCTCTAAATGGGAAATGTGGCTGCACCTCTTTTTCCTTTTCTGCAGCTTATAGATAGCATCTGCATACGTGTGCCTATCAACACAGTATCACATTCACACCCTCAAAATTTTTCTCGGAAATTGACTTCGTACTGAGCATGACCTTCTTCTTAGAACCTGAAGGAAGAGCGCTGCAAAGCAACGTTTTTACTTGTCTTCTATTTCTCAACTGATGGTTTCTTCCATGGGTACAAGAGTTACTGAAGGTCACGGTACAAACCCGGCCTTTCAAAATGCTGTTAGTCACGCTCTGCCCAGCTGACCAAGGATCAGAAGAGATCTAGCAGAAAATTAAGCCAGCTTTGCCTTGAAGGTCTGCCACCACGCTCGCCATCGGCTGAGAGGTGGAGTTCCCAGGACTAACGCAAGCACCGTCAGCAGCTCTTTCTTTGAAGCCTGCTGCTTGTCTGATGGCCAGCACCGAACAGGGCTAACACCAACCCCTCTTTTCCTCCAGCTTTGTTTTCTCCTGTTAAAAAAGACTGGAGAAGCAACAATGAGAAGAAGCATCTCGCTAACTACCCGTTCTGGGCCAGAAAGAAGATGAGAGAAAAAGAAGGACAAAGCTATAAGAAAGGAAAAAGATGGAAATGGAGGGCTTCCTCGTGAACAGGAAAGTTTCGCAGCATCCTACAGTCAATGAACCAAACTTGGTCATGCCAACTGGCTTCTGCCTTTCTGAAGCAAGTCGCAGGACCTGGGGCAGACCTGGCCTCGCAGAGCCGCTGCTGAAAGGGTAAACTGACCTGCTGGTGCCAGATGAAAAGAAGAGCAGATTCTGTGAGTTCATGGCAATTAAGAGCAAGCGTAGATTAATGCAAGAGTAACACTGCAGTAAATCTCTCCTCCTGTTTTCTCTCTTTTTTTTTTTTTCCCCCCTGGCTTTTGTTCCTGTATTTATTTACATATTTCTCATCATACATCAAGTACTATTCTACTTTGAAAGTCTTGGTGGATTAATAACTCCTAAACTAGACAAACTGACATTTAGAAACTCCTTGTCTTTTTTTTTTTTATTTTTTCCTCCTTTTTTTCAACAAGCTGTTCTAAGTGGAATAACACATTCCAGGATGTACTTCCATCAGCCAAAATAAGCATACTTTGTATCTGTTCAGGCATGAGGCATACATCTTAGATGCGCTTGTATTAACTCACTAACCAACCCAGACCCAGGATTTAAAATGTCCTGTAATTTCTTGGCACTTGAACTGTGTACTTATAGCAATATCATAGGCTGACAGTTTGTTGATTAAAAACAAGCCAAGTAAAGCACATGCAGATGTCAGTGCTTGATTTAAATGATTATTCGCATACTCTCCTAGCTTAGATGAAAAAACCCCATTTCTTTCTGCAGCATAACCATGTAACACACAAGCTGGGGTAACAACAAGACTTTTTTCCCCTTTTTAGTAAAATTGCTCTTACTATAGGTCCGTATAATACACCTACAGCAAACTGTTCAGTGATCGTTTAAATATCTTCCCCAATATTGTATTCCCTGAAGTTATCCTCAGCTTTAGAAGAAGTTGCTTGTTTTAAAAGAAAGCAAACAAACACACACAATCATTTTTAGATTGCAATAATGAAAAAATTAAACAGATTATTTTTCTTTTGTAGACTACCAAGAAAGATTCAGGCCATATAAATGCATGCTATTGTAATAATAAAACACAGTCGTCTCAAAGAAGTTAGTGAGTGTTCTGATCCAACAGCACTTCACACAATACAACTAGAGATTTGAGAATATATTTATCATGTCAAAGTACGATAAGAGTCACTTGTCCTGAAATCAGATAACAAGACCACAAAAGAGAATAGAAAAAAGGTAAAGAAATACAGAAAAAATTGCATGTCATACCACAAAATGCAGGGTCAGTTCCTCATGACTCTACATGAACTCAAGTTGCAGAAGAGAAAGCATTTAACTGTCCTAGGTAGGTATGAAATGATGTCAGCACAGCAGATACCAAAGTTGTCATGGAAAAAGGCTCCAGGCACAAGGTAGGAGTTTGAAGTGCTGTGAGGAGGAGAAAAAGGATAAAGAGAATAAATTAATTATACATTATAGCAAAATAAACCTGAGGAAAACAGCTCTGTGGGCAGGTGAATGAGTGATCTGTTGTGATGATATATACTCCAAAGAACAGTTACTAGTAGTTATCTCTCCCTTACAGATACGCAATCAGACCAGGTCTTCATTCCAAGGCACTAAAACATTCTCGGGAAATATCTGAAATAATAACAATACAAGAGGAACTTTAAGCAGCAGTGGGAAGTGATGTAATACAAAAAACATACTTTCAGCATCATTGCCAAAACCTCCATTTCATACCAAAAGGTTAATAACATTTTCCTTCTTTTTTAATAGCTACATAGACAGACACATCCTCAGAATAATTTCATGCACAGCTAACTTTGTCAAGAGGGCCTCAGAAGAATTTCTGAGAAGAAAAGGGATCTATCTCACAAAAAAGAAAAACAGCATCTTGGGACAAAAGCTTGATAGCTGGGAACAAGTGAGAAAAGTAAGTGTACGCAATGCTGACTTGGATGAGGGACAAGAGCAGCAGAACGGAGGAGAACAGCATCGTAGGAAGAACAAAAAGGGAGAGAACAGACCGCATTTCTGAACATCTCAGTTGCCTGTGTATTAATGCGAAAAGCATGAGGAGCTATCTGGCAGAGCTGGAAGTCCTTAAACAAGATCAAAATTATGAGTCAACTCTAATAGAGACCTAGTGGGAATATTCACATGGCTGGAATATTTAACAGCTTATTCAGCCAGGGAAAAGGAGGGAAGAGGTGCTGCCGAGTGGCAGAATGTAAAAAGATACAGAACTATGTAAAAGCATCTTGATAATAATGAGGAAAAAGACCAAAGGTGTTATCCTGGTAAATGTCAGCCATCAGAGCAGGAGGATCAAGTGGAAGACATTTTTGTGAGAAATTAGCAGAAAGCCCCCAAGGTACGGGGGTTCACAGTAACAGGGAGCTCAAAAGCTCCAAGCATCACTTGGGAAAGGAACAGAGGCGAGCAGGCTCCCCAGAAACTTCATGGAGAGGCAGTTTGACGGTTTTTTGACACAGAAAATTGTGAAAACAACCAGAAGGGAGGTAGGTCTGAATCTGAGCCTAGCCTGTAGGGAAGAGTTATTTGAAAATGTCAGAGCGGAAGGTAAAAATAGGAGAGGTGTGAGGAAATGAGAGTTAAAGATTCTCCACAAGTGGGAAAAAGCAAAGACAAGATACTGGACTGCAAAGAGGAACTCAAAGAACCAATGAATAAAATCCCATGGGAAAAGGGAAAAGGAGTTCAGAAATGTTGACCCCTAAGGAGATAATAAAAGCAAAATCGTAGAATATTCCAATATGTAAGATGGGTGGGAAAGGTATGAAGAAAGCAGTTTGACAAACCACAAGGATCTCAGAGAGAGAGAGGAAGGAGGTGTACCAGAAGTGGAAATAAAGTCTGACTACTTAGAATGAGGAAAATCAGAAAGGTCATTGTACGAATGAAATATGAATCAAAGCACATAGAAAAGCGAGAGAAAAAAAATTCAAAAAGTCCATCAGCAGTAAAAAAAAAAAAAAAAAAGAAAGAAAGAAAGAAATGAAAAAAAAAAAAAAGACAGGAAGCTAAAAGGCTGAAGTGTTTGGCATCTTCCTTTGCTTCGATCTTTGGTAAAATGTCAGGTGAGGTCAAAAGCTATCAGACATGAGGAATAAGAATCTAAGTTACTTAAGGAAAAGAACAAGGTGTAGAGCATTTCAGTTTGGGGTTTGGTGTCTTTTTTTTTTTTGCTAGGCCTAGTGGAATTCACCTTAGGTACTTAAATATGGTGAATCAGCGGCAGAATTGTTAGTGATTGCCATGGGAAAACTTTCATGAAGGACTGGTCTGGAAAACTGAAAAAGGTCAAACAAGCTGCCTATTTCAAAAGTAGTAGAAAAGGAGAGAGTGGGGAGTTCAGTTAACATCAGTTTCCAGAAAATCAAACTATTTGTAAAAATCAAGACTACAAAGAAGCAAGTGAGAGGCCAGGCGGATTTGTCAAGCACAAATCAAACTGAACCCATCCAATTTTCCTCTTTGACAAGAAACAGGCTTCGTGGTCAGAGGAAGACATGTCAAATGTCTTCACTTTTGTAAGGCTCTTGACATTGTCTCATGCAACATAACAAAGGAGATAGAGAAACTTGGTCCAGTTGAAACTGCTAAAACGTGGGAAGGAAAACTGGTCAGATATGCAGAGGAAGGTTCACAGTCAAAAAAGAAGGCAGCATCAATCAGCATTTCACCACAGATGTATCTCGAGCTTGTAATACCCACTATATTTATTAATGACCTGGAAGACAGTGCAGGACATATGGTCGTTACATTTTCATGTGACACATCAAATTAGAAAATGAAGTTAGAATTCAAAAAGACTTAGCAAACTAAAAAAATGTTCTGTAGAAATACTGGCTTGGTAGCAAATCTGCAGAAAAGGACCTCTGAGTCTGATGATCAAAAGCTGAACATTAGTCACCAATCTCATGTTGTTGCAGAAAAGATAAACATTGTACTGGGATGAGTAAACAGAAATATTTCCTGTGAGACACATGGAATATTTCTCCCACCCAATTTCCTAAAATTCTTTATCCTAAGAAGGTATTCTTTAAGTAATATTAGCTCAGTGCAATAAAAACAAATCCAAATCCCCTTTCTAAGGAATAATGATACATCAATTGAATTATTCTTATACTGAATACTAGTCTGAATTCACATTGGCAAGAATACAGAGATGCTATCAAGATCCGTGACATGAATATAGTCTATCTCTGTCATGCACAGATTTGGCATTTGGAAAGATACACAAAACTCAGACATCAATTGATCACAGGAAGAAGACAGCAAGATTAAAATCAATTAACAATAAAGCAAAAGCAAATCTTCTCTATCATCTTATTCTATCTTCTCATTTTGTTACCACTGCCTTTTACAAACCAAATGACAACAAATTCATTGCCACTTATATCTGCATTTATAGTCGCATTTTGATCATCATGCACTGTCACATTTTAAACCACAACAGAACATGATTTCTTCACTTCCTTTTTTGAAGATGAAAGCAAGAAGTATTTTGTAGAAGTGTAGAGAAAATTCCTTATCACTGTATTATTAACTGGAAGCCACGATTTTTTGGCTCCAGCCAGCCTGGGATGGCCTCCGGGTCACCCAGCTGCCAACCTGTAACAATGATAAATAAATCACCCAGCCGCTTAGAGATGGTTTTCCCGGCAATGTCAGAATCTGCTCTGATGGGTTTCAAAAACAGAAACAACCACAAAGTTCCATCAAAACCCACAAGCTTGCATGGGTTTTCTGAAGCCTTCACACTCCCTGTTGGCGTGAGGGACCTTGTTCAAACCTCCAGCTCTGGCAAACACCTTATAGCCTCGTTGGTCACAGAAGGACGATTGGAACACCTTCTCCGGTGGCTGTACTGGGTATTTCTACATCACTGGGGGCTCAGCTCCTCAATACAAATGTTAAAACAATGAGACACAATAAAACAAGCACTCATAAAGACACTTTTAGGTTTTTTATTTTAAAAGACACCGATCCCAAGGAAGAGAGAGTAGAAGTCTCTTTGAGACAATGCCTGTACACAGATACCACAAATTAAGCAAGATCATGGGGCTAAGAAGGGTTGATAGTAGGTTGCTGTCACTAATCACATGCAGTTGGCATGGTAACGCTTTCCTACTTTCTTTCTTATAGATCTGCATAATTCCCAATACTATGTAACGTGGCGATTCCGGGTTACTCATGAGAACATAGGAATTACTACCTAATCTCTAAAAGCATTTGCTGACTTATGTTAAATAAACTGACCTGCAGTTCTGCATAAAATGAAGTAACAAAAATGCTCTGTTTTTAAGGTTACTCATTGCACACTATTATATACAATATAGAGCTCCCTGAAGTTTTTAAACATTTAGAAGAAAAAAAAAAAAAAATGGCAGGGAATATGTTGTAAACAACGTCTACCCATTCACTCGATGAATAATTCATAAGAAATATGTCATAGAAAGGTAATTTTAAAAGGTCTGTTTAAGCATCAAAATTTTCTGATGCAAATAATAAATTATTTGTTTGTGATACTTCACATAAATGTGTGATTGATGAGTTGAAATCAAATCATTGAAATCAGTTTCCTGCAAATTCATTTTTCTGCTGAAATAAAGTATTTTCTGAAGCAGATAAATCCATCTTGTAACCTCTGTATTTTACTCACTCAAGTTTTCCTCATTTTTAACATTGTTTGTATGCTCAACCTAACCTCTGTTTTAGTATGTCTCCTATTCTGTGACAGATGGAAGCCTTCATTTTCATTCAACACCTTGAAAAAGGGAAGGCCACTATAGGACCAATTAGAATAAAATAAATAACATCCTAGTCACCTCGCAAACTGAAGTAAGCTTTTATCCAAACTGTCTCAGCTTATCCAGATCTGCTAAACAAAAATTGTGAGTTTAGATATCTGGCTAAATTGGAATGCTTTCTACTGCTCCCTCCTCCCCTTCCTACTTCTTCAGCTCCTCCCCGTTTCTCACCCTTACTCTCACCCTTACTCTCACCCTTACTCTCAGACATCCCTAGGGCCGTCCCACGCGCTCCGGCTGAGTTAGGGTTGTACCGGTGCTTTGAGCATCCTCTCCCATGCTGCAGAACATTTTGATACCTCTTTAACAATCTGAAATCTGTATTTTCTGACTTTGATAATGTTTAGATTTACTTTCAAACTTTTACCTTTTAAACTTCTAAAACTACTGCTATATTCCTAGCCCCAAGAACTAGGTTAATGGATATTTATATGTTTATCGTATAGCACCCTGCAGAGTTTTAGGCAGCTTCAAACGCAGACGAGTCACGATCACTTCCTTAGAAATTTTGCATTAAATATGTCACAATTATAAGGTTCAAGGAAGTGAAGCCATGGTTTGTAAGTTACCACTAAAACAATGCGATTATTCAGCCAAATTTATTTGGTTATTTATGTAGAATAGATCAGTTTATGCAGAATAAGTAAGATAGCTGATTGTTATTGGTAAGGGATTTGACTGACAGGAGAGCAGTGCCTTGGAGGGCCAGCGCGGGACGGACATAGGATAGCTGAAAGCCAAGAGGCAGCTGTTGGAAAGGTTGCAAAGAGACTGAAGTAAACCAGTGAGAAGTTACCAGGAGGTGGGACAGCTGTGGGAGACAACAGCAGCGAAAGCCCCTGAAAGTGTGGAGGAACCAGATCTTGAAGCTAAGAAGTAAGGGAGATCCTGAGAAGGGAGGCAGAGAAAGGATGGAGTGGTGTGATGGGACCTCTCCATTCAATAAAACATTTTTCCTTCAGAAATGTCCCAGCAAAGCAACTTCGAATGAGGTCTGTCATTTATGTTGGTAACATGCCACGTGTGCTCTCCAAACAGAGCTAATGACCTACCAGAGACCAGGGGCTTCCTGGTGTATAAAGCCTGTTACTTGTACAACACTTAAGAAATGCTATTAGTAACTTCATTATGGGGCATAGGTGTGACAGCTCACACCAGTCACACGGTAGGACATATAAGAGATAAATAAATAATCTTTAATGCTTCAGAAACCCACCCAGGAAGAACCCTCATGGCATCTCCTTGGCAGGGCTAGGAGGAAACTGCCACTATTAAGTAGCCGATTAATGTCCAATTCCGGACAGAGCCATTAGTCCTCAGGTCGTGTTTATAAACCTCAGGTGAGACTGTCCGAAAAAGGGTGTCCGTGCAGACCCCAGCTGTCCGGGGGTGTTGCCTGTCCGGCAGGGCAGCTGCGGGCAGTGGAGCCCAGGGCTGGCATCTGGCAGCAGGGAGGTGCTTTGACTGGAGTAACTACACAGCCCAAAAACGTACCTGTTGGCTGAGCTTAAGCCAAATTGCATTTTTTTTTTCCTTTTTTGCTTGTTTCCAGTCTTTCTTATCCTTAAAAGTTTGGTTTTAAAACTTTGATTTAAGCTTGGCTGGCGCTCCTGGAAAAGGATGAACCATGATAAATTTATCCCACTGTGAGTGCTCGGATGGCAGGGGGACAGTGCAGCAATTAAAGAGGTGTCTGCGGGCAGCCCTGAAGGACCACGAGCCCTGGCCATGCCAAAGAAACGAAGGGATGTAGCGAGGAAACGCAGCACCTGAGGACAGTTTCACGCCAGGCTGCAAAGCAGCTCCGCGCAGACTGACGGATAACCCGCCCTGAGCCAAGGCGGGCACCAACCTGTGCTCCTGCCGCCAGAGGCAGGCAGCTGAGAACATTGCCGCTCTTGAGAACGATGCATTGGGAGGGTGTTCACAAAAAAGTATGCTTCACACAGGTGGACACACTTGGAGTCCAAGATTTGAGGTACAGGGAGATCCCAGCAGCAAGGCAACAGCCGGGAAAGTTTCAGTTGACTTCTGGCAGGAGGGAAAGGAGATGCTGGCACAGAAACCGAAGCTGGCCCGGTTCTGTTTGGGGATGAGCAGAGGGGAGGAAGGTGCAGAAGAGGTGGGAGGCTACGTGTTTGCTTCAGGGAGGAAAGTGCAAACAAGGGGTTTGGGTTAAAGATCAGGAACTCAGTTTCTGCCATAGGCTGTGAAGCGGAGTTTGCTGATGTGATATGCTGGGACAGAAAAATATAAATAGTTTACCTAGAATCTCTCCTACAGCTGCTAACGTTATGGACTAAAACTGCAAAACTAATGAAAGTTTGAATTTTAACTTGATCTGTAAAACTCAGCCCAAGGCAAAGTGAGTTTTCATTAGCAGACAAATGGCCCACGCAGAGCACCACAAGGTGTTTGTGCCAATAATTCTGGTGACTGCATAGGCAGAGAGATAAACAACCTTATGCTTTTGCACCTAATACATACAGACATGTAGTTTCAATAGTTCATATGGACATCCAAGTATGAATTATGAATAAATGAATTTATGTGAACCAATGTATACATAGAATAAAAATTTGTATCTATTTACAGTACATATAATTTTTCCTACGTCCCAATTTCAATTGATAAGGAATTGAACACCACTGATCTTGGTTGGTTTTCTCTCTCTATAACAGAGGTCAAGTATTTCCAGTATTATCATTTCATCTCTTTTCTGCCTCCTCCATTGTGCAGTTGACCCCTGGTCTAGGATTTATCACGCAAAAGCCCAAACATTCATGCTAACGACCACTGCTGCTACTCTGGGATAGTATCAATCAAAGACTACTTCATACTCATGTAAGTTGGCAAGTGTGAACCTGTTGCTTGGAGCAAGCCAGCAATGTCTAGATGAACCAGAGTCAACAGCATCATTACATGGCCTTTAACTAAAAAGAGTTTTACTGTCTCCCATGCTGGAGAGAGGACCAAATTAGAAATCAAAATAAAATAAAAGCATTTACTTCAAAAAGCCATCCCCTACTCCCAGGACAGACTTAATATGCAGCCTTGAGCCCATCAGAGCACAACCTGCACCGTCTGCAAGCAAACACAAAAAGTGATGCTGTTTTATGCAAAAGTCAAGTCTTGTAAACATTCCCTACTACCTGGCTAATTTTTCTCTGTTTTCTGGCATTTTTCTATGGGCAGGGGCCTCTAACCTATCTTAGAGTTCCCATAGCTGAATAATGTCTTATCTAGACATTTTTAAAAGGTCATTAAGTACCTACACATTTTGCCTGGCTTCGCAGGTGGAAGAAAGTCATTTTGCAGAGCTGTTCGTCCAGCCACTGGCAAAAGAAAATGTCTCACTGCGTCTTGCTCACTCCTGCCTCGCTACTAGCAAATAAAACCTCTTCAAATATCTAGTGTTTGTTTAAGCACAGTAGCTTCGATAAAACCACCTCTCACTCATGGAAAGAGCCTGCCAGGAAGCCTGTTCAACCCATTAGGGGAGGCACTGGGTGACTGCTCAGGACCCCAGCTTCATTTTGGAGCTCTGCAGCAGGCTGGGATGATGGAAACCGGGAGCTGGTCGTATCGGTCATGTCCATCTGGCCAAGATGCCAGCAGCCACCCGCTGCCTCCATCCATGTGCTGCTTCCCGAGTACAGGCACAATCAGCCCTAACATAGCTCCTGGTCTTTTTTTGGCCTCATTCTCTGTGGTCTGCATGTTTCAGGTCTCTGCCACTACCAGACCTTTCCCCATGTCCATCTTCTCAACCTCTGGTCTGTCCTTCAGTTTGGACTGGAGTACTGGGACCATCTCCCGTAGTACCTGAGCATCCCAGCAAGCATGGTAGAGTACTGGCCCTGTTTGGAGGTACAAACCCAAACAACACTGTTGATTTTATGTTTTTTCTTTTTTTTTTTTCTTTCTCTTTTACTGTATTCTCCTTCCTTTGCCATTACACCATGTTTCCTTCCCTTATCTCACATCTGTTGTGTTTGGAAATGTAAGAGCCTGGAGTAAAGCTAGGAGTGTAAGAGCTGACTTTTTGCCATTTGAGGTTAAACGAGCAGCCAGAAAGAGCTGACATCATATCCACAGGCCAGGGGATTAACTTCTCTTTGGTTCCTCGGAGCACTGGTCCCTGCTGAAGCTCTTTGAGAAAGTATAACGGATGGGAAAGGAAGAAAAACCCACTTGGTTGTGCTCATCAACCACTGATACATCAGAGCACTCCTCCTAAGATTTCTGCAACTAAACCCATTAATTGTCACTGTAGCTAGGGTTAATAGAAAATGGCTTAAGTCAGGGCAACAGATCAGGTTTGGCACAAGAAACAGAAACCAAGGTTCCCGAAGTTTCAAATTTGAGCGTGAATTTCTGCAGTTCCTGTATTTCAGCAGAGCTCTCTCTGGTGTCAAGAGACCCGGCTACAGATCTTAAGAACAAAAGGCTGTCTCCACACCACAGCCCCTCTCTCATTTTTCTGTCTTTAAGCACACAGCAGGCTGTACCTCAGCAAGGTCTCTAATCCCTGCTGAAAAGGAACGGGTGACGTGATGTTTCAGCACCACATTTTTCTATCTGTCTGGTTGCTTTGAACTCTTTCAGAGTAACAAGCAAGATCAATGCTGAGATTATTACTGGTAATAATCTATAAATATTGGTGAAGTGATAACATTTTCCACTTGGTGGCAGATATTGCTTTTAAAAATAAGCACAAAGCTCAAAAGGCACATTTAATGCAGTTTTTTACTGAGGAAAAGCTCTGCAGTGCCTGATGGGCACAGATCCCTGTCGGATGCAGCGTTGAGCAGCAGAGCTTTGGGGCAAGGATGTGCCCCAGGTTCCATGTGTGTGGCGGGCAGCTATGTGTGGTCATGTTTCCTCACACCCTCCTGGGCCATCCAACCCCACAAGTGTCCTCCAGGGATGAGAGGAAGAATTTCCCTTCGTCATTCAGTCCCCAGCACTCTATGAAAACCCCGGTCCTTGGAGAAGGTCAGAGCATGCAGGTCTTGGGCATGGGGATGTCAGCAAAGGTTTACCTTCCTGCAGGCGGTTCGGTGCCAAAAGGGGCAATTTTTCCCCATTCCCTCATGTGGTGCTGTGCTATGGCAGAGCACTC
This sequence comes from Cariama cristata, assembly GCF_000690535.1. Lineage (NCBI taxonomy): Eukaryota > Metazoa > Chordata > Aves > Cariamiformes > Cariamidae > Cariama > Cariama cristata. Next base: position 20,639 of record NW_009614746.1, read on the forward strand.
AATGAAGGACATTAAATGCAAGGACACGGTCCCTGATTCAGGGCACCTGGGATGCCAGCTGCTGGGAGCTGGAGAGAGCTCTGGGGTTGTTCAGCCTGGAGAAGAGCAGGCTCCAGAGAGACCTTAGAGCAGCCTTCCAGTACCTAAAGGGGCTGACAAGAAAGCTGGGGAGGGACTTTGTACAAGGGCAGGGAGTGACAGGACCAGGGGCAAGAGCTTTAAACTGGAAGAGGGAAGATTTAGAAGAGATATTGGGAAGAATTCTTGACAGTGAGGGTGGTGAGGCAGTGGCAGAGGTTGCCCAGAGAAGCTGTGGCTGCCCCATCCCTGGAAGTGTTCAAGGCCAGGCTGGATGGGGCTTTGAGCAACCTGGTCTGGTGGGAGGTGTCCCTGCCCATGGCAAGGGGGTTGGAACTGGATGGGCTTTAAGGTCCCTTCCAACCAAACCATTCTATGATTCTGTGATTCTATGAAGCATTGCCTGCTCCTTTCTCCCTGTTCTCCCCAAGGCATCAACTGTCGGTCCTTCTCAGGGATAGGGCATTGGGCTAGCTGAACTGTTAGCCTGCCCCAGGACAACCAACTTCTTGGTTTTTTTCTTCTAGGATCCCACCATGATGGGAAAGCAGAAGACAAATTTTACTCTGATAGCTAACAATGAACATCCTAGAATCACATGAATCCCAATTAACTGCAGGTAGGACTGTTGCATCCTTAGTCAGTTCGCTAACTAGAAATAAGGTCATTATACTAGCTGGCAAGCAGTTAGTCAATTAAGTTCATGAATGTCAATTCATTCATCAATGTTTTTGCATGAAAACTTTTCTTAATAAAAATGCGAAATATTGAGGTTTTGACTCTTTTCCTTTGATATTCAGCAAGATCCTTAAAATACAGCAATTTTTTTCTCATGAAAGTCAATGCTTGTCCTCAAAACAATCTCATTTGCTGTTCTGAGAATACTTCTTGAAGTTATACTATGTCAACTGGGGGGGGAAAAGCATTGTAATGATACCTGTCTCTTGAGCAGAAAGGTGTTGTGGAAAACAGCTCTGTCACATAGTCCCGTGGACTGCCATGTCCTTTATGCAGCAGGACCCCTCAATTTTTAGGTAATGTCTTCATCTCTAACATAGCTGCACAGTCTTTCAACAAAGAAAAGATATCCTGAGGCCATGACATGTACTTCTATAGCTGAGATTTATTTTGAACTGTACTGAACGAGGACACATAGCAATGCATCCTCTCCTAGCACAAAGCCACACTTTCAAAGTTCCCTTCTCTCACCACTGAATGGGAAGCTGAGTGCTTCCGCCTAATTATTCTGACCTTTCTGCTATCAGGAATTGACTCAGACTATTCAAGGAGCAGAGAAAGAGACTCTGTTTTTGCTTCGGTAATGTGTTTCTTGGTGGCAGCACAGCCCTCTGACACTGTAGTGTCTCTCTTCAGCATTCACTTCCTCTTGGGCCCCTGGTTTGATACAAAAAAAAAAACCAAAACAAAACAACAGAGAATATATAAACCATTCCCATCCAGCTATGCATCTCTCCTGTCTAAGTGTGGCTCTTTGCCATTGAATTTTAATGCCAATGAATCACATCCCAGAAAGGGTATGGGCCACTGCTCAGTGATGCTAATGAAACCTCCCTCCCTCTCCGTTACAGTCACCTCTGTCTCAAGAACTGACAGTGGAAGGAAGATGGCTTTCTCTCAACTGGAGAGAGTCCTACGTGTGGTCTGTTGGGAGGGCCAGATGCCAGAAATCGCCTAGCTCTGCCTCAAAACCAAAATTACATTTATTTCCACTTTCCAGATAGTCGGCATGATGCTGCCCTCATGCTAAGCCAACCGCACCATGTCTGCACACAGGGAGTTTTGGGAGAGCTTGCAGTTAGTGTCACATTTTCTATCTCATTACTTTGTCTCTTGCTCGTCCTGACCTTCTCACAGGGCTTATTGTCCTCCTCCTGTTCACTTTTCCATGTCCCCCTCTCTGCCACTAACGCCAGTGACAAGGTACAAGAGCAGCTATCTAAATTTCCTTTCCTTCTAACTCTAATTACTTTCCCCCTCCCAAAGGAAAAATTTCAAAGTGAGTTACAATATTAATTGGACATGAAATTTCGTTCAGAATTTTCCCCCCTGTGTTTCTGATATGTTGTATTGGCTATGACTAGGTTGGTGGTTACGTCACAGAAAAGCAAACTGTTATAAGTGAAAAATGACCAGGATTGGAAATGCGGAAAATGACAACTAAGTAATTAGAATGGTTTAGCCCAATTATCTGAATTTTTTTTTTTATTTATTCGTTGACATTTTTGTACAGCATTGGAAAATTCCCTCTTTAAGCCAGGTGGGCCAGTGAATACCCATGCCATCTGCTTAAATATCTAATTTGCAGTATGCCATCTATATGACCTTCAGTTTTCCAATCATTTTATAACCCATCAATCTGTGCACCTGGCACAATATCCTCTCTGTGTACCTGATAACTAGTTAGTACATTTTAACCTCTCTCGTGGCGAACAACGAATATTTTCTATGCTCATCGCAGCTTCGTTCCACATTCCTTCCCATGCCTTTGCTACTACAGGAGGACAACATGAGGAATTTGTCAGAATCAGAGTCATTTTCATCTGACATTTTCCAAGAATCCATTTGCTCCCAGCACTCAGTTTTTTATTATATTTTAGGTGGTTTTTACCTGTCATGCAGACTCTGTTAGAAAATACCAATTTTGCATTTTTTAAAGGGAAAAACTGTGCAGCTCAGGACGGAAACTGAGACTACAGAGAGAATGTAAGAGCAAATGCTGTGGACTGAGGGCATTACTCATGCAAGTGCTCACCATGTGGAATTCTTCATAAAAATAGTATCCGGTGCTGTCGTCACTACGATTGTCCAAAGGAACGAACAAAGGCAAACAGCTTGCTACGTGCTCCAGATGGGGTTAAGTGAATGTCTGCCCCTTAAAGCATTTTCTGAAAAGTTTAGCTGTCGTGTCCTTGAGCTGCCTGGCTGTCAGTGACTTTTCAAATGCATTCGGCGTTTCCTTCCTTGCTCCCATCCAGTCAGATGCTGCTGATGCGGCAGTGCCAGGAATGTGACTTATGTTAGCAAGGAGGATGCTCACCCAGCACATGTTCAACATGTGTCACGGGGTAGAGACCAGCCCAAACAGATAGCAAGAGGCAAAAAGATGTTTCCTCGTTCTGATCACTGACAGAGCGTGAAGGACTGAAGCTCTCAGGTGAAGCTTTTGTGGTGAAGGAAACGGTCCTCAGGGCAGCGCGGGGCAGTCGGATGGGAAAGGGTTTGCATTCAGCAGCACAGTGGAGCACAAAGGGAGGTAAATTAAGTTTATCGACTTCGGAGGGGGGGCACTAAGGGATTTGTTCACATCTTACTGCCCAACCTAGGGCCCTGGGAAAAGGAGTTAACTCTCTCTTTGGTTAAACAGAAAAGCATGGCTCATATTTCCAGTGGTCCTGATGGGTTTGGGCATGAAACAGGACAAGACGGTCAGTGTGCAGGTGTCTAGTGCCGTGGAAATGAATGTCGGCAGGTCAAACATAGGTGTGCTTCCCTCATCAATAGAAACCGGGATGCTAATGAAGTCCTTTTCCCTGCAAACCAAGGGGACAGCTGGTAACTGGCATCAGAGCATTTCCTCTGTCACCTCTGTCTCCTCAGTTAAGTCTTGCTAAGTCTGTTAAGACTGAAGTAAACGTTTTCTGGTCTGAATTACATGTTGGCAAACAGGACTTGACACTGCGAGTGGAACTGGCCTGGAATCTTCTGGTGAGTTTCTCGGCTAGAAAATACAGATTTGTACAAGCTGACACTTTGGTCCAAAGAACATTTCTAGGTTAAGAGACCATGAGAGGAGTCACCTCTGCCCCCACAGTGACAGCAGGATAGTTCGTAGGGCATCTCGAGCCTTGCTCTCTCTTACTCAGATCACAGACTTTGGTCTGGGTCCGCTCGGCGAGAGCCTGTCGATGCCTGCCCAGATCAGGGTCGTTTTGCCATTTGGTGTGACTCCCACCTGTTATAAAAAGTCCTCTCTGTTCTCTTAAGCCTCGAAGCTTTTAGCAACTTGCTGTCATCTACGAAACCAAGATCAAAGACAACAAAAGTGCCTGTCTAATCCTGAATGTAATCCTCCTTACGTGGGTTTCTTCCTGAGCTGCAGGTATCGGCAGCCCTTCCATCCTCGTCTTTGAACTCAGGGCTTAAGACACTGGGGTCTCTCACGCTGTTGCCACCACAGGTCTGACTATTTTCCAGTTGTCCTCTTTCTGCTGCTATTCATGGTGTCTAGTCCGTAAAGACACGAGCAGAGTCGAGTTTGTGAATAGTCCCACAGCATATGACACAGCTATCAGAAACTGGCCTGGCATCAGATCTGTCATATTGCTTTTCAAAATGAGAGTTCCTGTCATTAAACAGCCACTGACCCCTTGGCAGCGGGACCAGACAGGGCAGAGACCACGACCAACCTCCCCTACGAATTCCAACACAGTGTCCTTATCTGAGGCTGTACGGCTCCAGGTGATAAAACTGGTTTGACAAAAGTGGAAGCTGGAGGGTTCGCATCACCAGACCTTTAGGAAGCTGGAAAAACAAATAAATGCACTGCTTTATTTTCCCTTAAATGTTTTTCACCAGACGGATCTTCTTTTAGCTTTCGTTCAGGCAGTATTTCTCACATCTGCTGTGTTTGTTTGCAGCGAGGCAGCACATCCAGCGCAGACCACGGATTTTCCCTCGTGTGCACCCTCTCAAAGCCTGGCCAGGCTCTTCCTTCCTTCCTTGACAGGGGATTTAATGTCGCCCCTTTAATCTTCCCAAGCTTTTCTTCAGCCTGAGTATTCCAAATATTATGTAGTTCTAATTATTCCGGTAAGACACTGCAAAATCTCAAGTGCTTTTATTCCCCTAAAAGCTGGCAAAGGATGTGTAAGTTGTCTGTGCTTTTGTTTCACTTACTACACACTTTGTTTTCCCTTTCTCTCCCACTTGCCAACACAAAACCAAAATCTGCAAGCTTCCCTCTAAACCGCCCCACGCCAAATTTTCCAGGAAGCAATCTGTAGTGCCGAGTCCCGTAAGGAGCTGCTGTTCCCACAGCAAACATCTGCACTGAGCACAGCACAAGGATAGATGATTAAAAGCTATGTAGTTCTTATGTTCTTTACATCTGCGTGGCTATAATCTATTTAGTAAGCAAATTTCAAAGTTTCTGCTGTGATTTCTAATTTAATCTCTGACCACGTTTGCTGCATATAAGAATTATTTTCTTTACTAAGCTTAAAGAAACGATTTACCATTTTTATCTAAGATTACATTGAATTCAACACGTTGATGCTACTTAGCTATAGCACATTTAGGCTAATAGCTCTAACTTTAAATAACAATCTTTTCTTGAGCTTTTAAAGACAAACAGTTGATTAACTTAAGAGCATGTATCTCCTAGGTAAGTAACTTTAGTCATTGTTCATTGTGAAAAACATAGCCACATATTTACCTTAATACATATTTCTGTTGATTAATTATGTAAAACTTTTTTTTCTACCCTGGAGTTAAGGGAAAGGCTTCTATTTAAAAGCAGGACTCCTGAGAAAACAAATTTCATTTCAAAGGTTATTAGTAAAGAGAAGCCTTTGTTTTAGTCTTAATGGAATCATTCTCCTAGGATGACACAAATATCCATAAAGCACCATGATTTCATTTGGGTTTTAAAAAAACAAAAACAACTTTATTTTCCCTTGATGCAAAACAAGATTAGCTGGGTTGGGTGTTTTGTTTTTTTTTTTTGCTGCATTGGGTAATACAATAATGGCTAGATTGTTTGTCTCTGGCCATCGCATGAGTACGCAGGGAAGAAGAAACAGAAGATTTCCCAAGGCAATGCAGATTTCCCCCTACAGATCTGCTCGCGTTGCCGCGCTGCCATGCGGGCACGGCGAGGGAGGAAGGGAGTGAAGAAGAAGCTGGACCCAGGTCTCCTGTTCGCTAGACCAGCCAATAGACCTCATCTGGTCGAGGCAGAAAATGAAGCTGCCGCTTCCTCCACAGCGCCGGGTGCGTAGGGTCCTGCGGCTGCAGCTGCGGGGGAGGCTGTCCTGCCTCCGGCCAAAAACCGCCCAGGGCTTTGTTTACACCAGGGCAGCTGTGAGCTCCCCCAAATGCAGGCCAGCTGTTAAAAGCCAAAAATGAGTTCCTAAATAGTGTGAATCCAAACTGTCCTCCTGCATCTGCCTCTTCATTCCCATCCAACAAACTGTCCTTTAGTAACAAAACAGGAGGAGGCTGCAAGACGCGGACCTAACGTGACTGTGACGGTTGGTGAATGTGTCCTACTGTGCCTCCATGGAAAAGGAGCTCTCCCGGCCCCTGGCAAGGCCCTGGAGAGGATCCCTTACCTTCTCAGAGGGTAAAAAGTGGCCAAATTTCTAAATATTTCCCTGTTTTTTACCAACTCTCATACGGAAAAATTCTTCAGAAAGTATAAGGCCAAGACGAGTGACTGAGTTTACTTAATTTGTTTACAAATCCTTCCCATCACACACACACAAAAAGAAAACAAAGTAATAGAAAAGGAAAGTAATAGAAAGTAAAAGACAGCAATAGAAAAATAGAAAGTAATAGAAAAGGATTTCTTCAAACAGATACTCTGAGGTCTTCAGGCTTGGAAATGTGCTGATTAATCTGGGGTAAATGCTTGGAAAATAGTGAAAAGGGCCAAGTCCTGAAAAAATCTCTGTATACTGTCTCGTGTTAGTAAATGACATATAAAAGCAATGAGTTTAACTAAAAAATGTGACCAAGCTGAAAAGGATTAAAGTTTGCTTTTACCCTATAGCATGCATCTGAGGATCTGGCTGGACCTAATAAAAATCTCTTCCTCAGTACATATCGCCCTATGAGGGTCTGTGACTCCTAAGTTCAGGGAGATTTTTCTGGTTTTGAAAGCATCTACGGTGAAAAAAAGACACCATCAAAAAATCTTTTACAGCACAGAAAAAGAGATTACGGTGTTTGTAGCAGATATCTGCAGGAAATTCTGCTCCAGTTATCATAACATGAACATGTCCTCAAATTAAACTACTAAGAAAGTTCAACAAGTAGAGCTAGGTTTGTTTTCTTCATGGTTGATTGTGAGCTTAGATACCTTACACTTCCTCAGGGCAGGATATTGCATTTGAGAAACATGTCATGCTCCAGATTTATTTGCATATACAAGAAGAGTATTCTGCAGCACAGTTTGATAAACCGTTTTTAAACAGCGAACGTTACTGATAAGAACAAGGGGAGGGTTATGTTGTTTTTTTCGAGATGGAGGTTTTCTTTGGGGACAACTGAAAGGGTGTATAAAAAGCCTCGTACTTCCTCAAGCCCTCCTGGAAGTCAGCAGCACTCTAAACAAAGGCATTATCAAAGGACTCCTGTGCATCTCAGTAAATTAGCCCTGGTACCTTAACAACATTTGTATTAAAACCCATGCTAACATGGGCATCAGCTCTACGCCACACTGTCATGATTTTGGGACTACAGCGCAGACGTGTCACAACCATTCGCTTTGATTGGTCTGGAAAATACTGCTCAATACAATAAATCTATTCTCAGACTGTGGGAAATAGGAAGGCTCCATTTCTAAATAAGGAAATCATTTTCAGGAAAGGCAGAGGTTCCGTCAGGGTGTTAGAAAATAATTTTGATAAAGCATTTGCAAAATATTACAAAATTTACATAATTCATAAATAATAATTTCATAATAACGATAAATGTCTTTGCTTTTAGTAGGGGCTTTCCCTCTCCAAAACGGCTTTTTTTTTTTTACCACTGAACAGCTGATGTTACGCTCAGTAGGAATAAGGAAAAAAAAAAAAAGTTGTGAGGAAATGCTTTTATATGGACAACTAGCTAAATATGTAAATATTCTATGCAATGTTTATTTCCTGTTATTTCCTAAGGAAAAAAATCAGGAACTGTTCAATCAAATTCTTCAAAAAATCCTGAAGGGTTGTTGAAAAATGACCTGTCTAGTCCTACATCTGCTTAATTAATGCAAGTGAATGTGTCAAATATCTTTCCTGGTAATGGATTAAGAAATTATCTACAAGCAGCTTTGGAAAGCTGCAGGCAAACAGAATTTCTCAGTATCGCTATGCAGAACATCCTGCCCCACATCAAGGCATAGCTGAAAAAGTTGAGGTAAAGCGAATGGGTTATAAAAATATGTACGGCTTTAAATTTTCTTGTAGCAGACCAAAGCAGCATTACCATAATAGTTACATCTATCATGTCTCCTGTCACATAATTCCTGGCTCTCCTGCTCCAGCTTTGCCAATCTTGAACACGTATTTCTCTCTTTTTTTGCCACTGTATCTGTAAAGCTTCAGGCGAATTTCCCTCACTGATCCCTTTGCACATGCTCCCTGAATCACGCCAGAAAGATGCTTCTTATCTCCTTCTTCAAATTGCTCCTCATGACATATATATTCTGTCATGCCTACAAGGAGCGAAACCCCTCGTAACAGCTGGGGTGCGTTGCGAGAGCAGACATCACCGAGCTATCACTTTGAAAAATGCCTTTCTGAACAATTTGATGCGTATGGTGGACCAATACGTGTATGATTATATTGCCCGTGCCCAAATCGTTTTTTCCATTTACTTCTTGTATCCTGGCCTCTCTTGATGAAGAAAAACAAACAGCGTAATTCTTACAGATAAGAGGGGCAGAAGGCAAAGGAAACACGGCAGATGGGCGTCGAGATGAAGAATACCAGATACTTTCATCGACCGAGAGCAAATAAAACACTGTGATCCAGGGAAGCCACTCTTTCGCAGTTAGAGGGAGATGGTATAGGATATTTTTCAGCAAGATATTTAACCACCTTAGACGCAGTTTTAAGGCAGCTAAAGCCATTTGAAAATTACAGTTTGGTTGTGCTGGGGAGAAAATAAAAGAAAAAACCCCAGACTTGACAAAGCAATTCATTTCAGCTTTTTCCATATGAGAAGTTTCCATTGTGGGTGCTACATTCACAAAAAGGTTGAGATGATCAGTCCATCTGGTTCTGTTATATTGTCACCTCTGGGGAAACGAGGAGACAGTGTTTGATGTCCAGACACCTTTGACGCCCAGACTTTGAGCTGGTCTTGCAAGGAAACCAGCTGAGGCATGTAAGATACGCCATCCTGAAGGGGTGGGTCAGCAGCTGAAGACCACAGCTCTTTACCTAGCACTCCTCTGAGATGCTCCATTGCCCATCAAGAGCACTGGTCAGTAAGGTGGCAGCATACCTTCCCCCAGCACACCATGCACACCTTTCCACAGGGAATCACCTCAAGATATTCAGGCATTTCTAACAAATTCATAGATGCGTGGGGCCTTTGGTGTGGGCCTTCCTCTTGTTTACAAGAATAGAGGAAAAGCTGCAAGAACTGGCCACAGCTCTGACCTGTGGCTGAGGGTCGATCTTTCTCCTTGGCTAAATCCTTGCCTTCCTGCCCTCCCCTCTCTCTGTTTGATCACCTGTCCTTCTCTCTAATCTGAGCAATTTCTGATCTAAAAGATCAAAAGGATGAGCTTTGGCCATTGCAGCTGACGAGTCTTCAGATATGAATTGGACAGCAGGATGCTCCCTGCCCGGCGGACTGCCGCTGGACACGCGATGAAGGCAGTCCCTAGAAGTGACTGGGCCAGCTTGTTTCTCTGGTTGGGTAAATGTTGGGTTTGCCTTTTCATTTTCAAGGAGTGTTGAAACAGAGGACCAGGGTCCCTGCTACTGCTGCAAACAGAAGGGCAGCCTCACCGGTACCTCGTCCCTGACAGCACAGGGTCTGGGAAAGGAGCTGAGATTGCAGGGTCCAAGGCTGAGGTTCTAGCTGCTCAACCAGCCCATCCCAGAGAGCTCACAGACATGTGCTCGGCTCCCTCAATGCATAGAGGAGCAGCCGTGGTCAGCAAGGTCTCAGCAGTCAGCAACTTCAGACAACTACAGCCAAATGAAATAACCCTCTTCGGATCTGCACTTTGCAGGCTGCTCTTTGGAAGTCCAGCATGTGACTACAGGAGTTTGGTGCCCGAATCCCTTTTTCTCCTTCTCTTCAACGTACATTTGTTATTTCCCACATACGACATGTAATGATTTGCTATTTCAGAGTTATTTCAGGATTCTGGAAAAAATTCCTCCTCCCAGCTGGTTTCCACCTCTCTTGTCATGCCTTCTGCTGCCACTCCTGATTCCCAGGAGCCATTTTACTTTTCTTTCTTGATAAAAAAATACTACTTTTGTATTCGAGCTACATTCAGTCAACCTGAACACCTATCCCATATTGAATATATTCCACCCCTACTTCTCTCAATCTCTTTGCTTAAAGGCTAAATAATTTTTTGAATACGTTTTAACACCTGCTTTAGAAGGCTTATTTCACCTTGATATTTGATGCTTTTTACTTCGTCTTGTGCTTTCTGATCTGTATAAACTGACTTCTTTGCTGATATGTCCCTGTAATAATTTTTCATTTGCTATGCGCTTACTCCTACCATCATTCAGAGACAGTTGTTGACTCAAATAGCTTTGGGAACCTTTCCTTACAATTTTCTCCCTCTGCTTGTTTGGCAAATTCCTGCTAGGTTTTGTAACTCTGATTAAGGGAGACTTCAAGCCTCCTCCACATTCAAACCCCCGAGCACTTCAGTCCAGTTGACTTTACTAACCACTTCATTTATTTCTCAAACTTCACCCTCCTGAAATGACTCTATTTATTTTAAACTTAATCAACTCATGCTCATACAATGCAAGGTAATTTTCTACAGTCAGCCTCTCTAGAAGGTCCTTACGCCTTCACAAAACCTAGTCTGAAATAGGTAAGTGCAAATTCTCTTTGCCCTTTTGTGGCTGTGACAGAGCGAAAATGAACAGTGTTTAAGGACTCTGAGCTTTTATGATCGTAATGAAGCAATAAGATCTGTAAATACAATTTTGCTTCACAATAAGCCCTAAATTTGTACGTGCTTCGTCTGACAAACTTTTGTTTTGTAAGTGTACTGAAACAACATATTCTGAAGGTAAAATCTTGGCTTTATGGGAATAAACAGAGAACTGAGTTTAGTAATGTTAGGACTTTGCCCAAGAGTTGTGCAAGCAATATCAAGTGTGGGAGCTCTCAGACCGCCCTTAGAGAAGCTGGCTGTGTATCACATCCAATATGTCAGGAAAAACAGGCTGATAAAAGGCACCTGGGAACAGACTCGTATTTTTGTATTTTTGTATGTACTCTGTGTATTTTTGCAAAAGTTCTAGGTAACAGTTGGGAGTCCAATGTGGTGAGAAAATGTTGACCTAAAAATGAAATGTACTACCTGGCAGTAACATCATGTCTTTAAGTTAAACATAAAATATGGGTCCAAATTAAAGCATAGGTGTTATAGTCATGGGCGCTGGGGCTCAGATGTTATGTTCACATGAGGAGACACTGGTTTTGCTTTCAGCTTGGTCTGTTACTGATGCATCACTCCTGTAACTAAAGATGGATGAAAACTTTAATAAGAACTCATTTGGATTTTTCTTCTTCATATAAAAAACACAGCCTTCAACTAATTAGTCCGCGCAAGGAACAAGTTCTTAATATATTCACCAGCTTTATTTGAGGCACTCATACACTGTTTTTATTTTATTTCCCCAGTTCCTGAAGAGCGATGAGCACAGGGTCTGAGCCACCCAAAGGAGCAGACCCGTGCTCGCCTCGGCTGGTTTTCAGATCCCAGGCGTTCCCCTTTGCCCACCCGCTCTGTACCATGAAACCTGCTCTTCTTTGCCACCTCTCTTGTATCTGAGAATAACAAATACACACAAGATGGGAAACGAGAGCAGGAGGAGCAAATCGGAGTGAACCACATACTGTAACAAAGCATACAGAATTTCCTCTTCTCTAGTGTTTACTAGAGAATAGATAATCAGGTTTCTGACTGACCAAACCAACTGCAGCAGGCTTTGTAGACAAACGGAGCTTTAAAAGGCCATTTAAATCCAGGTTTCTCATGATCCCTCCTGGCAAAGAATTAATCAGTTCAACATGTGAGGGGGTGGGGTGGTCACTGTTGAGCTGATGTCTGAATCCGGTACAGACAAAATAGTCTGTTTGTTTTTCTTTCACAGAACAAAACTTTGTTGTTTCCTGAAGGAACACAATTCATAAGTCTTCCCAAAAGGAAAAAGAAAGAATATCTGTATTTATATTTTTGTTCTGAGCATGTATTTCTTTTACTTGGGTGGTAAGCTATTAACATAGTACTTAATAAATTGTGATCCTTCTGAAACCTGCCCTCAAAAATGCAGAAGCTTAAGCCAACTATCAATGTTGTCAATAATTATGTTTTACAATTTCATGGTTGTCTTGTAAGAATTCCAGATAAGTCAAACAAGAATGACTAATTGCTATGGCAAAATGTTACGGACATTAACAAATAATTTGTCATTGTAATGAATTACACCCTTGTATTACAGCTAATTATTAATGCTTGCTTAACTTTGGGGGGAGGGGGGTGGTAGTTATTTGATGACTGATTATAATTTTCTAATTACTGCTGGCAGCCAAATATTTTTCTTCCATTTCCCAAATAACAGCTATTAGGCTAAAATGCGTCTGGGCAAATCTCGTATATGCTTGTACAGCTCTGCAAATGGAGATCTGCACAGGGGAAAAGCCAGGGCTGGGGCTGGGACACTCTGTTCTTTCTCACCGTGCAAAGGCATGATTTTCTGAATGCATTTCTCTCTCTTCTCTTATACTATCTGCCGCATCCACTCGTATGTTATGAGGCGATTTCTTCCAGGAAGGAAACTCGGGGAGAAAGTGTGAATTTCTTTTAGTCAGTGGCAGTCCAGAAGATTCACAACAAAGCTGTGTAAATGCCGTTCGTGGTCACTGCCTGTAAGAGACCGCACAGGTCTGGGCAACACCTCCGCCAAGGGCTGCTCTTCAGAAACCAGTACGGAGCTGGACCAAAGACAGAGACGTAACCTCCGCAGAGAGAGGAACCGATGTCGGATTAAGCAGAATTTTGGAGAGGCAGGCCTTTTACATACTCTTCTATCTTGCATCAAAAGTGATCTCAAGAGAGACTGCAAATCTCTTGCCTTCTCGCATGTTGCTTAATAGGCTAACCTCCTAACAAACCTCCAGGTAAATGCAGAGTGGCACTAAAAATGTATAACAAATACTTTGCTCCACTATCAGAATCCTCAACTATTTTTCAGTCTTAACATACTGTCCAAACATTTCCATTGGCACTGTATTCATATGTACACACCACATTGCTTTGCCATATCAGCTTGCCATCCATACATTTCATTCTTGCTCTCGGATACCAGCTTCAGGACCTTTGATAGACCACTCTTTCAGCTCTGTCACACAGCCCCTACCACCCTGGGAGGCACTCAAGCTCCTCTCATTTATAACAACATTTTCTCAGACCAGGGAAAGCCAGTGGAGTCTGTTGTATGGCGCAGCCATGTGCTACCTGTAAGAAAGCTACAGTGGAAAAGAATTGGACAAAAGCGGACAAAAGTAAATTCATGCCATAAATATAATCCCAAATTTTGCAGGTTTTGCTCTAGTGATGTTACCTTTAATAAAAATCCTACATTTACAATGTTACTCTTTACTTAGTAAAGCAAGCCTTGTTTAAAGGCTTTTACAGGAATCGCCTCTGCCACTTCCACTAATGCACTGGTGAAGTTCATGCACTCCTTTTAGTCCTCAGAGGTGTCAGTTCTTATAAGGCTTTTTGTCTTCTGAGCATGGGGAAACCTTTTTGTCATTTTATTAAGTAGCTGAACAATACATGAAACATATCCCTGTAATCCTTCATGCACTTGTTCTTTGGGCAACAGAATGACCCCAAACACAACAGCTGTACCACTGAGGAGTCCAACAAATCAATATTTATCCAAGTCATAGACTCATAGAATCATAGAATTGTTACAGTTGGAAGAGATCTCAAAGATCATCATGTCCAACTGTATACCTGATGCCACCATGCCCACCAAACCCGCTAAACGACGTCTCGAAGCGTCACATCTAAATGTTTTTGAACACCTCCAGGGATGGTGACTCCACCACCTCCCTGGGGAGCCCATTTCAATGCTTAACGACTCTTACAGTGAAGAAGTTCTTCCTAATATCCAACCTGAACCTCCCCTGGTGCAACTTGAGACAGTTTCCTCTTGTCCTATCGCTAGTTACCGGGGAGAAGAGATCAACCTCCACCTCGCTACAACCTCCTTTCAGGTCGTTGTAGGGAGTTATCAGGTCTCCCCTCAGCCTCCTTTTCTCCAGACTAAACAACCCCAGCTCCCTCAGCCGCTCCTCGTAAGGCTTGTTCTCCAGGCCCTTCACCAGCTTTGCTGCTGTCAGTAAAACCAAGACCCTGTTCTGAATTCTTTCATAAAATTTTTACTCCCCATTTTAAAAAATAATAGTTAAAGCTACCATCCACTTTGTGAAGCTCAATGTAAACTTAAGTGATGGACTGATTTGATGTAGTGAACGGCAAACCGCTGCAGCAGAGGGGCAGGTCCATGGGATGCTCGTTGGCCACCGCACTGGGTCAGGACCTCTGGCAGGGGAGCAGGGCAGGCAGCTGAGGGCCACCTCTTCCATCCCCCCATGAGAAATGTCGGAGCTCGCACACCCAAGTGCTTGGTGACCACTTCCCTGCCTGCTTCAGAGATGACAGCCACTAACTGAGGCTTGAAGCTGAATTATTTGCTGAATTTCGGAATGTGATTTGATCACAACTAGAAGCAATGCCACCTATGTAGATTTCTGAGTTATTGAATTCCTCCAGTAGATGAGCAGACTCCCTTGCTTAGCTCCTAGACATTCTTTTGGTGGTTTTGATGTCTGTATTAAATTACAGGACCTTTTCCCACCTTAGAGATGTTCAGACATGAGCTGAAGGACAATTTATTGGGTTGGAAAAACAAAGGTTAATTTAATGGTGGTATTATTAATCAAAGGATTAGCTGCCATCTCTAACTTTACCGTGAGTACCAGAGTCCTAGAAACTAAATTTGTAATAATAATAAATAAAAAAACCTCAAGAACAATCTGAGTGTCATAGAAAAGTGGCAAACTGAACAGAGCCAGAAGGAAGGGAAGATAAAAAGTGAGAATTAATCTTAGCCAGAAAGAAACTTAGAAAAATCTAAAAATACAGCCTGCTGTCTCTTCCCATATACCTTCAGCAGTAGCCACCTGCCAGTGAGTCAGTATGTGTCTGTGAATACGTACCAAGATAGCTGATATCCCACGGCATCTGAAATAGCTGTCCCCAAACTCAGAAGCAGTCCAGAGGATCCAGTGGGGACCCTGGCAGTAACAGATAACAGTGTCGGGGAGGAAAAAGGCTGTAATTCAGCTATATTTTCATGCATCCCCTACGATTTTTCCCAAGAAGATGACCGTCTTCCACCAACTACCAACTCTTCAGGGTACTCAGGCACACACACTGAAAATTGACTGCAGCAGCTGTAATTAACCTCTGCTCTTCAGCAAGCACTTGTAGAATAAAAGGCAGCTTTTAACGGGCTGATACTGAAATCTGCGTGGTATTTGAAAGTGTGTAAGTATTGAAGGGTGTGTGGGGCTGTAATGGTACCAGGTGGGCTTCCTGAGGTGTCTCCTACAAAACCGTGCTCAAGAACTGACAACCAGCTTCTTGTTAAAAGTCATCTTCTGATGAGCCACATATCTGAGCGACTTGAAACTCTCAGGACACGCCATTTGTAACACTTACAGAACCGAGAAAGCATTAGGAAAACATGTAGAAAATGAACACATCATCTAATTTGCCTCAGCTGGCTCTCCATCTGCAGGTGAGTGATGGGAATGTAACGCATCACCCTCCTCATCCTGATCCACCTCACACCCTGATGCAAGTCCCGTACGAAAGCTTGGGCACCCGGCGCTTTGGCGGATTGCAGAGTTTCATTAGGATATCTGTCCATGACGATGTTCCCGTCAATCAGAAGGAGACGACCCACCAGGCAAAAGGCTGGGAGCTTTTGGAGCTTTTGGGCCAAAGGAGAGCCCCCAGGTAGGGTTCAACTCCAGCCTAGCAGGAGGCTGACCCTGCTCGAGGCTAGTCCCAGTCAAAAGGATGGCGTTTTTCTTCCAGTTTTTGCCCACAGTTTACGTAGCTTGCTGCAGCCTGGGCATCTGTGAAGCGTCAGACCACAGTTGGCTGTGGGTCCCTCATCTGACAGGAAGGTGTGAAAGGAGATTTTGCAAGAAACATGCAGTGGAATTTCTGTTATTTATAGTCTTTTCCTGTTAAAAGTCACAGGGTTTTGTAAGTATTTTTTTCCTGCCCTCTTATCCCTCCGCATTTTAATCTTCTCAATGGAAAACCTGAGAGGGAAGGGACGGCCTGTGGGGAAAGCGGGTAAAATCAAAACCACATTCGACATAAAAGAGTTGGTGAGAAATCTTAAGGATTATTTTTTTTCCTGGGGGAAAATATTTCTTTAAAATCATCCCTAGTTTTAC
>NW_009614746.1:37264-70185 GCF_000690535.1 Cariama cristata
ACTTTCATAGAAGCTTACATTGAACTAAGTTGTTCAATGTGTCTCTTTTCCCTGATCTTTTCCCTAAAGGGGATGAGATTCCTACTGCATTTTAACTCTGCCAAGTAGCTTTGCATGCAATTTTCACCAAATTTCTTCCTCATTTCCTACAAGTTTGCCACGCTACAGAGTTTTCTTCATAAGAAAAGTTGCAAAATCTCACAAAAGACTTTTTTGTGCTAGCTTCACTGTCAAACTGAGTCTTTTACGACCAAGATCTCAAAACTTGAAGCAGAGATTAGAAATGTACATATTCAGCTTCTGTTAAACAATTACAATAAGAATAACAAATATACATACCATTTTGAATTATCTCCATAGCATATAAGAATGAAACAGAGTTGCTTCATCAAGTTAGGTGTTAAACATTTAAGGATGTGCTATTCTTTGGAAATCCAATAAGTCAAAGAAATTGTGTTTTCAAAGTGCAAGATAACTTAATCATTGGTTAATATTATTAGTAATGTGCCACAGAAGAACTATTTGGCAGGAGTTAATACAGGTATCTTGTTACCAATTGACGTTTTTTTTTCTAAAAGAGAACTATTCACCATTTTAATTCAAAAATTGTGCCAACTTCTTTTCTTCTTGAATTGAAAAGCTCCTTTACAACCCAGCAGATGATGGTGGCTGCACGTATACCGTGAAAGTTGGCATACAGGCTGTGAATTTGCAATGTTCGTGTCCCCTTGAATATTGTCAAGTTACAGGTCAAGTCTCTCTTCAACCTCAGCCTCACCTTCTTAGGTAATAGGAGAACCCTTTTCATCTGATATGGGCAGGTTCCTAAATCCCTGCTGCTCTTGGCTGGACTGCAGCCCCACTGGTTGTGACCTGGACAAAATTATGCTATTTGGGCAGAGTGAGGGTGACAGGATCTGGCCCTCAGAACCACCTGAAGGTGGGGAAATATTCAGGAAAAACCTCTTCATCTGAGGTTCTCACCTTGATGTTCTTCACCAGGTTGGTCCTGCTGCCTCCCAGTCTTAACATGAAAAGGAAAGGGAAGAGTTGTTCATGTGATGGTTTGGATGAAAGCAGTTAAAAAATTGAACAGGAAAAGGAAACCACATAAGAAAAGGAGACTTTACACTAAGGACAGTGTAAAGGCAGCTGGTAGTATGACCTAAAACCTCTGCATAGTTGGAATATAATTTAGGAAATTACACCTTTTCTTGACAGCCAAGAGAAATGTCAGCCTTTGATCTTACCTAAGCACCTTACTTTGGGGTATTTGTAATTTTTCCCCATCCTCCTGAGTTCCTCTGAGGAAAAGAAAGTGTTGTAGCAATTGATGCTCAGCATAAATGACCTCTAGGCTTTGGTGAATTTGCCTCAAGAGCACAGGCACACATTTCTTCGAATTTCATTGTCATCTTAGCATAAACAGCAGGATGTTTCTCACAGAAAGAGGCATTCTTCTCCTGGATGTCTAAAGACAAATATGCATTTAGGACTTTTTTGTATTACAGTAACACGAAGAGGCCCCATCTGAGCTCACAACAGTGCTTTTTTCCAGGTGCTCTTTACACAAAAAATAGAAGTCCTTGCCTCTGAAAGTTTACAATCTAGCTATGGGAGACAAAGCAGGAATTACTGCCCCTTTTCTTGCAGAGATAGCATTAAGACACTAAGAAATAAAATAATGACTCCAGAAATCACAAGAGGAGTCCATGATCTAAATTTGCCATGCTTGATTTCTTGGACAGAGTGACGTAAGTTTTCCCCACCTCCTGTTCTGGTCTATCGTGTTTGTTCTGATGTGGTGACAAATGGGGTCCAGGGGAAGGTGCGAAGAGCAGGGACAGCAGCCCGGAGCACACCAGTGTCCGCTCACGGACACCCCAGGTCACCCCACAAATCCTCCCACCTCAATGTCTCCTCCTCGAGTTGAGCCAGGGCTGTTTGCTTTAGAAAACGGTGCACGATACCCCTTGAAATAATCCATTTCTGCAAAGAGGAAGTTTTCTTTCTTGCTCCCCAGCTCTTAGAGATTTCCTCATCCTCCAAAACTTGAAGTTTTAGGCCTTGTGGGAACCTTTTATTACCACCATTAGCTTTACTTTAGATGATCTCATCATTCATGTAAAATTCAATTCCTGCATGAGGAATATACACTAATGAAGGGGTCAAATAAACTCAAAGGGATTAACCCTCTCTGGTCTCCTTTGGGAAACTGAAAGCATTTTTTTTTTTATTCTTGGCCAGTTTTCCAGACCAATAACTTTCTGCATTTATTGAGTCTTCAGAGAATTTTCTTCCAGTTTTGAGAAAGTTAGGCGAAGCTTCCCTTCCCCTATGGATATCCTGTCTTTCGCTTCCGTCACCTGCACAGTACATTTTTGTAAACTATTATTGATTGTCACTAAAGTCCTCGACATTTTTTAAAGCACTATTAAAATGTTATCTTTTAGAGTGCTTATTTGTTGGGAAGAGAAGTGACACTTGTGTCCCTTCATGCATCTTGCGCTCGGGAGACAGCAAAGGTGAATTACCTCTGACTCTACCCAGCAGAGCCGAAAGGCATCAGCAAGAATAAATATTTCCACAAAAGATCTCATCCATGCACAGAGAAACAGGTTTGCCAACATCTTTCTTTTTTTTCTCCGCTTCTTAAATACAGGTAGTATCTTTGCTGATATCCAGCTTTATGATACTGACTCATTTTGATAGTTTTCCTGAAGAAATATGCAGTTGGACTAGCAAGTTCATGCACATATTCTGCCAAAATCCTGGCAAAGCGTTTACCCCTCGTTGGCTGCAGAAGCCTCTTGCAGTTTTACTTCTGCCTCCAGTTTCCATTGCCCGACGTATTCCTGCTATCAGTCTTGTCTTTACCTCTACATGCAGCCTCATTTCTTCTACCAAAAGGGAGCTACAGTATTTATCTGAGTTTGAGTAATACCTGACTATTCTGAATCCGTAACAACTTCCCCTTCTTTTTCACTATTTTCTTTAAAAATATGCATCTGAGGAACTTCACGCTTTTTTTTAGTGTTCTTTCTGAGTTATGAGCCGGCTTGACTTAGCAATTCTCACCTCAGCACTACGATTTTTCACTTAAAACACACAGCTCTCTTCACCCACCACAAATTTTTTCTATTTCTTAGAGGCTCTCTGTCTGCCTGCCTAGGCTCAATATCGTTAAGGTGGTTATTTATCTGTTTACATCCAGTGCTTCTTTTGAAAATCTTTCCATGTCACTTCTGATACAAACTCTTAATGATACAAGTAGCTTTGTGAGCCTCCTCTGCATTCAGGTCCTATACTCTTCAGTCCAGTCTCACGAAAATTATCTGCCTTATTTCAGCAAACTTCAGCTTTTCAATTTATTAGTCTTAGTTATCTTATTTGTTTGTCTAGCTACTTAACTCAAATGCGAATAGTTCACATTCACTCGGTCCACGGTTATTTCCTATAATGTCATTTCTTCTACAACATCACTCACTGCTTACCTAAATCAAGTCTAATGAAATATTGCCTCTTGTTGTTTCAGTAATTATTTAGGGAAAAGCTTTTGGTTATTACACCTTTGAACATCTGAGCCACTGTCAGCAGCATTTTTTTCCTCCATTCTATCAACTTGCATGTTAAAGTCACCCAAAATTACATTGTCCGTGCTCAGATTTGACTCTGGGTTCTACAACTAACTTACAGTACCCTTCCAGTAGAACTTTTCTTGCAAGCCATCTCAACATGCAGAGTGACCCAAGCAGTTCCTTTTTCAGCCACTCTTATTTCCTTTTACCAGACAACACACAGCAAAGTGTCTGTATGATATTAATGTCAAGTTTGCTGTTACAAAGTAGTTGACTAGGGATTTTGTATAAAAATGATATGGTGGTTTGTGGAGTTTGTTTCACTGCTGAGAGGCAGACAATGATATATTTGATTTTCTCCTTAGCCAGATTAAAAACAGATAAAAAGATTCCTGCTCATGCCCTCAAAAATACACATTTGAGTGGAAGCCATGAAAAGAAAGTATGATCTGCATAGATCAATCAGGCTCAATAATTTGTTAGTCTAAGAAAAGAGCGCTTGAGGGCTTATAGATGAAACCTTTGTGCATTTTTAACATTTGGTGCTAAGGCTCCATATAACTATAAACTACACATAAGCTTGCCAAAGTAATTAATAATTGTAGAAGAACATATTTATATATATATGTAAATTCAATTTATACCAGTGGTAATCCAATAGAAGTTCACACTTTGGGAAACAAATATTTTCCAAACACTGTATTTTTCAGATACTATTTTACAGTAAGTCTTCTTGCATAAATTTTGTATTCCAATAGAAATTTTGTTCAGGGGAAAATGGTAGAACATTTACATTTGCATTTATGTTAAAAATGTGGCCATTACCGATCCGGGAGGAAATGCATAAATCTTGATTTTAATTACCAAAGTAAATCAAAGCAACCCTTATTTCAATCGTAACCGTGCTACCTTGAAAGCTGCAGATGACTGATATCTTACTACTATCCTCTATTGGAAGCTGAACATTTCCACAGTAACACACAATTGAGCTTACTTTCCTTGAAAGTCATAAGCAGTGCAAGTGTATAATCTAAGTCTCAGTATAATAGTTGTGCTGTTTATTTTAACTCCCAGAGAGCTCTGTTCAATTCCGTCTCTCAGGTGCCTTTCTTTGAATCCCTGAAAAGAAAAATAAATATGACTTTCTGTGTTTTAAAAGCACTTATGTTACATCATATGTCTTTATAATTAGTTTTTCCTTATAAAGATGCTTTTTTTTTTTTCCAAAGGCCTGTTTTCTCTCACTGTTTAAGAGAGTGGCACCCAGCTGGGCAGTTGCAGTGAATGGTCGTAGGGTCTTTCAGAACTCCCATTGAGATCTGCCTTTTTGAGTGTTTTATAATGTGGCCATTTTTATTCACATCAGGCTAAGTCTTGGCAAGTGGGTCCCCAGCTTAGGATTCAATTGTTTGTACAAAACTGAATCAATCTAGTTGTTTCTTAGTGAGAACGATGCCAAAAATCGCGGCTCCTGAGGTCGATTTCCACCTCGAAGGGGAGCCACAGCATAGCTAGGCACTACTTAAACCTTGGTCTGGGACACCTATGTCCTTAATCGCTCTCATTTCTGTCCTGTCATCCTGGTCAGCTATGTCCTTCCTCCTTCTGCGAGAGCTTGAGAGCCATTTCTTTCCTCATCAGACTGTTTGGAGAACATCCACATTATCTTAAATGAACATATCGTCATTTGGTCAGGAACAAGAGTGACCTCAAGGATTATCTACAAGGTTCACCCTGAAGTTAGATTCAAGACTAGATTGACAAGCGGTGCAGCTGAAGACATGGGACATCCAGGCATGGCCTTGGAGAGGACACAGAGTGGACCGCCAGGAAGGCTCGCCTTGGCCACCAGCCCACCCCTGCCTCACAACCCCTCCAGAAGGCTGCAAACCACCAGTAAAGCAACTGGTGATCAGACCTGACATAAACCCTGCTGCATGGCTTTGCCTGGATCACATTTACTCAGTGTAATATCAACTTGCTGTCTCCAGATAGCCTAGGTTATATTTTTAAGTTGAATGCATTTGGATTTCAACAGTTCCTTTAAATTATGATTTGAAGCCTCTCAAAGCGGGAATTACACTGTCTTCTCTTCAAAACATATTGATTGCATTTAAATACATTGTATTCTGTTAAAAAAAAAGAAAGTAATAGCCTACTATTGCAGTACTTCTTCCTGCTGTTGCTTTTAGCAACATAAACTTATACTGTTAGGGTCTGGGGGGGTTCATAGTTGTTTTTTTCCTTATTAATTATGAGGCCCACTTCCATTTCAACTGAGACAGAGATTATTTTCTGAGTACTAACTAAAACCTAAGGTATTGCTTAATCCTATTAGTGGACTCATCTTTTTATTATTTGTAGTTCGTCATGGAAATTTCAGGGGCTCTCTAGTGTCCCATTAGCCGTGTCCATAAATGGAAGCAGCCCCAATAGTGCATATCTAACACTAAATTGTCTTGAGCAGCTAAGCTGGCATGTTGCTCTGTATTTGATTAAGTTGTTCTTTTGCTACCTTAATTGTAAGTGATTTTGACAGTTTTATTTTCCCAGTTCAACAGTGTTAGCAGACAGATGAAGTTCTTATATTCCCTATGTATCCCACTATGTGAAGCTTAATGCCTTCTGTGAATTGCTATATAAAATCAATTTTTTTTAAAAATGCAATCAGTGGCTTACAGTTACTGCCTCTACTTTAATGATTTAACCTTTGCCCTTTGGACATGTTTATATTACGTGGCACTGTATCCTCAACTAAGTAAAAGCAATTCTGTATCATCTTATGTCACTTCTGTCTGTACAAATATCGTTCCTTATACCAAAAAGTGGTGTACGAAAAACTATAGTATTTTTCTTCCTATTTTCCTGTTTGAATCAAACTTTAAAAAATGCTTTTGATCAGTGGTGCTGCTCACTGAGAAACTAATTCTTCCATGTTTACTCACTGCAGGTGAGTGCCAAATAGAAGTAAGTGTGGTAGAATTTAGGTTCAAATATTACAGTACAGGCTATAACTATCTACAACATCCCAAAGAGTGCAACATCCACGTAGGGCAGATAAGAGCTAGGTCATCTTGTTCATAGCTGTGACAGTTTAAAATTAATCCCAACAGTGTGCACACTATTTTTTGTTACATTTAGTTTTAAATGACCAAAGCATTTAAGCTTTTGCAGTTTGCTATGGAAAGTGTTCTGCAGAAGAGTAGACCTCAATTTTGGAATGTGTCTTCTGGAGGCTTTAATCTTTCTCCACTTTATTCACTCCATCCTAGCCAATAACTATTTCAGGGTCACCCTCAGAGATGGTCCTCCCTTTGCCTGACCTATTTGCATGCTAGACACAAAAAAAGATGAGATATGCTGGGATGCAGACACACACCCAGCATCTGCTGCCAAGGCAACAGGAACAGGACGCATTTTCTAATGTTTCAGATAAAGAAGGGATGACGTTTCAGTCCTGCCAACACCCACCATTTCCCTCAGGAGAGGTCAACATCGCCAGTAGATCTAGAAGTCATCTAGGATAAACATTTCACTCTTGGCTTACCTTGAGTTTGCCTGACTGAGGCAAGTACAAAGCATGACTTTCGACAATGCTATTTAGAAACTGGAATCTGAGTGCTTCCTTCCACCTTTATATATATCAACATCAAGACAGCCCCTGTGCCTTCCTCCTGCTCTGTGACCTCAGAAGACATAATCTGATCCTTACGTTATGTGTCTTCTGTGTAACACTGGCACACATCTTTGGCCACTTGTTATATGATTTAATTCCAACTCTTTGATCAGGTTTGTCCACTTAGGCAGATGTTATGCTGAAAGGCAAAAGTCTAAATAGCAGGTGGCTACCCACAACCTGTGCACAAAACTATTTGCATGCAAACCTAGAAAAGGACAAATAAATCTCTACCTGTGACATATAAACATAGACATTAAAAAAATGGGGCAAACTCAGTTAAATAATGACCTTATCTGTGCTCAAAAGTTCTCTGAATTAAGTGGGCTGAAACATTTCACCCCACAGCAAACAACTCTGTTGTGTGATGCTGGGCACGGAACACCCCTGCCTCTGCCTTCCTGCGGGACTCCGCGTCCCAGCAGAGGAATAGCTGGGAATGTTCTCGGGAACACCACAGCACAGGAAAGAATCTGTTAATTGTCTTTTGGAAGCCTTTTTTGTACACAGGAAGGGAGTGCCGTATTCATTTAGAAAGAAATGTATGCACTTGGAGCATAACACTTTCCGTGAGAAGTCATAGGAGTCTGGCATTGCGGGAAGCCCTCATGCAGCCAGTTCATACGGTGTCAGACACCGGCTTTTGTCAGACTTTCAGGTATCCTCAGAGATCATCAGAAAACAAGCAGGAAGGTACACTCTGCCTACCTCCCCAAATGTACGTTACGCACACACGTGTCGCTGAGGCAGGCACGCTGAAGGAGCCCAAAGCCCTCTCAGCCGAAGTTGCTGCAGCGTGCGAGGGGAGAGGTGCTCTCACCCAAGACAGGAGACCGAAGTATGATGAGATGCTCTGTCTCACAGCCTTCTGCCATCTCCCGCCTGCCTAAAGTAAGAGTGACAAAGACAAAAACTTTCACACTAGGCTACAGAGTCAGACTCAAAACGACGTCAGAAACTGAAATGGTTGGTCACGCACACGGTGCAGTAGGGGACAGGCTGCACTTTGTCACCACGGGTGATCAGATCTCTAATGATGAACCAGAATTAGGTTGTCTCACCCTCCCTAAAACCAGTGATATAAATCATAGAATCATTATGGTTGGAAGGGACCTCAAAGATCAAGTCCAACCGTATACCTGATGCCACCATGCCTGCTAAACCATGTCTCAAAGCACCACATCTAAACATTTTTTGAACACCTCCAGGGATGGTGACTCCACCACCTCCTTGGGGAGCCCGTTCCAATGCCGAACAACTCTAACAGTGAAGAAATTCTTTCTAACATCAAGCCTGTAAATCAAGTATAATGTTCACTATAAATATTATTTGAACACTTCTAGATATCAGGCAAGAATGCTATATATTGTTATTAGGCAGACTGCTATTTTGATCAAGACAATTAGAATTTTTTCATTTTCCCTAAACCTAATTTAGCTGGTTAAGCGACAGTAGTTGATGCATCATGGAGGTAACATTTGATTATCTTTTTTAGTAAATCACATCATATGGAAAATTTCAGTGGTTTTGAAAAGACTTGAGGCATTGCTACAGGAAATGTTTCTAAAAGTAAAGTAAGTTTACAAAGTTGTTTCCAAAATGTAAGTTATAGTTATTTGTGATAAAAAGGTTTTAGTAACCCTCTGCCTCTGAACAGTTTGTAAAAAGAATATGTAGTTTTACCTAACTGTAGTCACTGTAAGGTGATTTTCAGAAAGTTTGTTTAAATGAAATTATAGTTCTAGGCAATTTTTAAGAGGCTGTGAAAGAGAAATTCCTGGCACTTCATGCTTACTATGTTACATTTTAAATCTACAGAACTATCCAAACAGTCTGCGTAAACATATTAAATTTGGGCAGATAATTGGATTTACTGGAAATACAATTATGTATCTGCATATTCAGGTATTTTATGTCCTCTGACAGTTATTTTTCAGCCGCAGTATTTTCATTTTACTGAATGGCTTATGTGGAAGTTTCATTTAGGATAGCAAATAATAAAGGTGAGAGTTAACATTCTTGGCTTTCAAGCAAAGGAAATCCTTCTGAAATATATCTCACCCTACCTTGAATCTCTAGATCTTCAGAATTTATATATGCCCTTGTCCAAGTTTATATCATCTAAACAGCAAGTGGCTATTCCACTCCACCCATTCAAAAGCTTTCCAAAAGCTCTCAGCAAGTGAGGGGTTTTTTTCCAATATCTTTTCTTTCTCCTTGTATCCAACAAAAGCATTTTAATGTTACAGCAAACAAAGTTTCTCTTGTGAACTGGTCTCACTTCCGCAAAACATTAAGAACATGATTAACTTTCAATGCATTTTTTAAATTTAAGATCGAAATATATCCCCTCATGACAGATATAGCTGATATATCACATATGTGAAAGTAAACGCATGTTGAAATGCTTTGCCAAATATGAATGGCTGTCCTGTGTGCTGAAAGATAAGTATATGCTTAACTGTTTGGACATTTTTTTAATATCAATAGAGTTTTGTTCCACATATTTTTTTAATTTTTTAACAAATCCCATTAACAAACCATAAAGAGGTTTTAAAAGGAGAGTTCTGATGGTTTTATGAAGGGTTTCCATTCATTAAATGCTTAGGATCATGTTTTTACAAATGAACGTTAATGCTTATTTCATATTTTCATATTACTTAAATGAATTACTTTTATGAAGTACGTTACTTCATGAAGAAATGTCTTTGATTTAACTGAGCTAAATTATGACCTTTCCTTTCCTTGATTTTATATATAGAAAGTGTAATTTAATTTCCTTTTCTTTTGTTGTTTCATTCACTTAAGCTATTACTGTGGTGTTTTCGCTTGTGTATGCATAAAATTTACCCTTAAAATGAGGCAAATAATGAAAATTCCCCCAGAACATCATGAGTTTTTAGCTAATTAAAGCTGATAGTTCCACAAGGAGTAGATGCTAAAAGTTGTACTCTTCTCTACAAGTTGAAATAACAATTCAGTATGTTCCAGATGATGTGCCCAAGCTTTATAATTATCATTTATGCTTTCTTTTCCAAATGAAAGACAGTAGGTTCTAATCAGAACATTGTGTGCCCCAGAAAATTCCAGATGTATTATTATATTAAAGCAAACATTTAAGCACTAAGTAATGTATAAAGAAGCTGGGGGTTAAAATCTCTGTCTGTAAAAAGAGTTACAACACAAAAGCAGGACTCTTTAATACCATATTTTTTGCAGATAATCATATTACGTGCTGTATCTCTTCATCATAGCCACTCACCTTTTGCTCACTGAGGTTAGCAATATACAATCACGTTGCTGTTTTGTACAAGAACAAATACAATTTCTTGGGTAGGACTTCAGCTGGGACTTATGGGTGGCAATGCTATCACTATTATTACTATTACTCTCCTGTTACCATGACAATACTATGCTATGTGCTGTCTTTCTAGCCCGTGTCACAGTGTCCCTTCATAGGCCAGTAAAGAGCTGATGGGACTTTCGATCAGTGCCTTTTCCTTCTTCCTCAAATCCCACTTCTTCATAAGACAGATTAGAACTTGAATGGCAGCCAAATAATGAAATAACCATGCCTAGTGTTTACATAAAATTTACAAAGAGATTGCCTAGGACATTTTTTTTGTTTATGAGAGTATTCAAAAAATCTGAATACAGGTAGAAGAGCAGGCAAAACCAAATGATAATCACTTACACCAAGCAGTGATTAAAAAGTTCCCAAAATTTTGCTTTTTTTTGAGTTTCATTTTTTATGTTGGTGATATATAAAAACCAAGATCTCATAGTACTAGCAATTGTATAAAGTTTACACAGGTGTGTTCTCAGAAAGTATAGATCATATCCAAGCCAAGTATCAAAACTTACTCAAATTCTCTTCCTAGTTGACTGTGAGCTTTGCCTGCTGCAAGAAACACAGCCAAGCTCACATCACCTAAAATATTTGCTCAGCTCAAGAAGAATTTCCCACAAGCCAGCTTTATTTTCAGCACAGCACGTTGAGTCATACAATAAAGATTATCTTGCATGAAGAATTTGTATCTATTGCTACAATAATAAAAAATATTAATACATTTTCATTGTTATCTAAATTCCTTCAGGTTCGAGTTTATTTCTGGTGCTGCTATACCAACACAAATAAAGAGACACGGCTGAAAAGTCTGTGCCAAAGCTATCGTTCTGTACTTGCATTTCTTGAACCACTTTTATATTTGCCCTGTTATCTGAAGGGGATTTCCCTCCCAGTTGTATACATACATTGCCTTTCAGACGTATCTGTTTGGTTTTTGGCTTCCAGCCTCACCCTAAGTATTCCCACCGGTTACATTGCTCAGTCCATACCTTGAAGTAAGACACACACAAGAGTTGCTGGTCCCCTTTCACACCATGGAACATTTTTACTGTTAGCAGCTAAAATCACCCTCACTGTCTCCCGCATCCTCACCTCCTCACTAAAATACCATACTTCCCTTGCTGTCTGTAGAGCAGGCTTTATGTGAAGCTCTTTCCTGAGTGCTGGGTCCAAATTTCTAAAGAGAATGAACCTTCCGACCTTTTCCAGAAGCTCACCGACACCAGGAGAGCCATAAGTCACCCAATCTGGCAGGAAACCTGCCTGCACGTCTACTCTTTTTGCTCTCTCTCCTCTGCTTTCATATTTCATCGTGTCTCTCGGTGGTCACGGCTGTATATACTCACCTAATAGCATAGTCTCTTGTGTGCTTTTGATAAAGAGCCCGGCGTCCCACCCCAAAGATTTCATTGGCACACGTACAGAGATATTAAATAACCACAGACAAGCTATAGGTAAGGGCTTCCAGAGCTCACGGGGTTGTGTGATCCCAGATGTGATTACCTTTAACGTGGCAGCAAGCCATACAAAACAGATACTGCTGTAGTCTGGCCCACGGTTTGCAATGGTCCGGTGATAAACTGGGCAGGTATGCAATCCTGCTCCCGACAGCTTCAGTCCTGCCCACGAGCATCCCCCGGAGACTGCAGGGAGTGAATGATGAAGGGAGCCAAAAGAAGGTGATGAAGCTCTGGCACTATTAAGAGCTAGCTGCGATATTTTGGTTTCCAGTTGTGATTGATGAGGCTAAGGAAAAGGCCAATGTAAGGGTCACTGTTTCCCTTCATTCACTGAAGAGGCACAAGATAAATTGCAAACGGGCTGCATTTGTGTGTGTGTTACCTTACAGCAGTAGCTAATGATCCCAGTAAACGATACCTTTAATAACATTATTTGGTGCAACAGTTTGCAGCTGTGTTAATTTACAGGATTTGCAATAGCAGGACCAAGTGCTGGCTGCTAGAAAAACACAAGTGAGACCCAGCCCCATCCCTCCTGGGCAAGCTCCCCTCTCGCCGCTCCCACCTGGCAGCAGGCAGAGCTCCGCGGGCAGCTGAGTGTTCTCAAGGGGTTTGCAAACATTTTATTTCTGAGTAAAACCTACTTTCCACGATTATCTAAATCATTCTCAGTTTTGTCTGTTGAATTGATCCTAAAGAAACAACATTATTTCAAATGCATTTCCAACACCTGCCCTAGCCAACGACACTGCCAAAAGTCTTGCTGTCTTACCCATGGCCCATTGCCCCTATTACAATGAAATCAACGGAAAAGGCACAGCAGTGACTGGATGGATCCTTTATAAAGTTCACAATAAAGTGAAAGGCTTAGATAAGACTGTGACATAAAGTAGTCACCTGGCTTTTTTGAGCCACATATGTGGCAGACGTGTTTGGTCGTATGGGGAACACACAGGAACTTCCTATTCCCAGGGCCAGACTCCTGGTATATTGACGTGGAACAGGTTAAATAAATGTCAGAGCACAAAAGCCACTAATATAACCATAGTAAACTATCCTTACTTACTGCGATAGTGATAAAAGAAAACAGGATCTAAAGTCAGGTAGGTAGGCACTAAGACTGACTGCGAATTTTCTCTCTCTGAAGAAGAGTGCAGGTATTTTTAAGTGGATAGACTAAAATACTCATCAAATACCTAAATGGCTGAGGAGTTTATCAGTCGTTTCTCACTCACACATACAGATGCTAAAAAAGGATTTTCTGCACAAACCATTAGGGTCAATCCTGAGGTCAAAGGCACCCAGTCTGGACCAGGTGGGTCTTGCTGCCGGCCCTGCTCAGGACCCCGCATAGAGATCTGCTTTGGGCCCTTGGGGACAGCAGAGAGGGGCAGCTCAGCCCCCCTGCAGCATGTCCACATGTGGCTTGGGGATTTTTCCCCTGATGCCTGCAGGCAAGGACAGGGAGTCACGGTCCCATCCTGCTTCACCAGCTCCAAGCATCCGGCTGAGAAGGGCGGGCAGGATGCGATCCAGTTTTGGCAACGGGATCTCCAACTGGGAAGCAAATGTCGGGGACAATGGGGTGGCTGCAGGGGTCAAGCTCAGGCACTTACAACTGAAACCTGTAAGTATTATGAAAAATATTTCCACTTCTAATGAAGTGCAGGAAAGATTTATAAAGGAAATCTGTATCTGTAGTTTCCTAGGCAAGCTGTCTTTTCTGCTGAATACCTCAAGCAGTTCTCACTCTGCTTGAACAACCTGCAATTATTTGCTTAATCAACTGTTCTGTTCATTGAATCTGGGCACCTGATTGGGAAAAGGAACTTCCACCCTACGATTTAGATCACAAGTCAGTTAAAAGAAACTAGTGAATTTCAGACATGCTGCATGCAAATTTATGAATTTCCACAAACCAGAGAAGCTTCTTTAAAACTGTTTGGCTAACAAATCTAAAAAATTAATAGTCCTGGGAAAATCACTCGTACTTCATGAGAGTTCAAGAACAGGAGAAGGAACCAACCATTATTTTGTCCAAATGCAGAGGTCCTCAGCTCTGTATTTAGGTGATTACAGAGCTTTGAATGGAAGTATAAATTTCAGACAGGATCTTCTAAGAGAAACTCCCACAGGGCACACAGCATGTCTCAAAGCCTGGCAACAGCCCATTGCCTTCCTACCTTTTGAAAACTTCTTTTTTTGGCCGATATACTGCAGTTTTAAAAAGGAACGATGCAACTCCCTCAAACACATAAATAGAGTCCGTGTCCAACTTGGTATGTAATCCTTCAAATAGATCTGTCTTTTTAACTCCAACCCTACAGAAAGAAAAGACAGATGGACGCAGTAGACTATGTAAGATTTAAGTTGGATTTGATTAAAGGAAGCTCTTAAGTAATCAAGATCCTTTCCCCTCCAATGCAAACATGAACTATGTCCTCTCATACAATAGTGCTCCCAACGGGGACTTCCTGTGGATGTTTTGTTAGCATTTTCATCTGTCCGTACGCCTGCCTGCGACAGCACAGGTTGCTGCAAGATGCTGGGACTTCACTCTACGCAGCTCTGTGGTACTCACTGCCCGGCGCAGCACAGCACCGAGACCCCCGAGAGAGCGGAGCAGGTATGCCCTGTGGGTCCGTCACCAGGGGTAAGCAGATTTACAGATTTCTAAGGCCAGAAGGGAGTGTTATGATCACCCTCTAATTTCACATTTCTCTGTTTGCAGGTAAAAGAACATTTGAGCAAGACTGGAACAGGACAGAGGAAACAGATACCCTCATTCCTCATAAAGACAGTATTGAACAGAAATGTCAGGTTAGGACTGTGTTTTTCTGACATAACGAGACGATTATCAGCACTTCTGTCTCAGTCTATAACCTCCACACAGGTTTTATCCATTTTTCTATGTTGAGGTAATGGGCTCTCTGTTTATAACAGAACTGCCCCTTGCTTTCAGGAACAGACTCTGTGTTCCTGAAATCAATGATGATCGCTAACGAAAGCATATACTTCTTCATTCCCATTGAATATTCAAAGGATGATCACAAAAAAACAGCCTTTCAATAGTTTGTGGAGCATAAACTTACTGAGTTTCTCCAAAATGCAAAGTCCTAGCAACCGGAGCTACATCAAGGCTACTGATAGTCACTAGACTCCCTGGGTGCCTTGATACATAAGATTGTACGAACTAATTTATAACCCATCCGTCATTTGTGGGAAGATACAACCACAGTATGAACAAGCAGTCTGTGCAAACACAACCGTGGCACACGGCTGGGGGCGTGCACTGACAAAGGGGTGGTGGGCAAGCTGCAGCCCTTTTGACTCCCCTTTCCTCCTCATCCTGTCCAGAAATCCTTGTCTCCTCAGCTGCAACTGATGCTATGGAACAGCTTTGCTTCAGGTAGCGGGGAAGTCACAGCTGCAGAATACCTCTCCTTCCCTTTTTCTTTGGGACAGAGCGGGATAACGGAAAAGAACATGGGAACTGTACAAGTGGGATGTACAACTACCAACAAAACATCTTCACAGGAGACTCTATAACAGAATTTTAAAATTTTTTTTATATGTATCTCTCTCTCCCAAACAATCCAGTCTTTGACAGAACATTTTTCCATACCTTCAGAAACACTGTAGGTACATATGTATGTATATATATACTCAAAAAGCTGCGCTATCCAGAACACATTTAGAACTTCAATATACTC
Source organism: Cariama cristata (assembly GCF_000690535.1). NCBI lineage: Eukaryota > Metazoa > Chordata > Aves > Cariamiformes > Cariamidae > Cariama > Cariama cristata. The sequence continues at coordinate 53,041 of NW_009614746.1, forward strand.
CCAGACTGGCAGGGGAACTGAGTCCATCAACAACAAACACTGCTATTTTATCAGCACTATATTGAAAATAAATCATGTTTGAAGTCTGGTACGTGATGCTACCACACAACAGAGGAGGACCCCGGCCAGCCTCACCTGCCAGGAGTGAAGGACTACCGCTTGTGGGTGCAAAGGAGGGGGCCGATTAAAAGTATTTGGGTGTACACAAGCAAGGCTAAGCTCAAGGAAACACCTAAATCAATAGACACCAGCTTTCAGCCACTCTTTGGGAAGGCCAGAAATGACTCTCACCTGTAGGAAAGTAAAGTCTAATGAACACTTGCAATACAATGATAAAACTTCAATTCACTTAAACGCAAGTACCTGACTATAAAAAGTAATTTATTACATACCATAAAAGAGAAAAGGCAATTATAGACACAGAAAGCAAGAAAATGCTATTATATACAGGATGAAAATTGCTATACTGTAACTAAGATAAACTCTCCTTTATGTATTTATCTAGGGAAGTTCTGATCTATGATGGCTACCTCGGAAAACCATTGTGCTCTGTGCAGTTGTTGAGTAAGTAAAACGGAATTTACATCCCAGCGAACGGGAGAACAGAATGTTATCAGTAGATATGCTTTATTTTTTCTTTGGGAATAGTATTATTTTTCCAAATGAAAAACCTGATCCTGCAAACATTATCTCTCCTGCCCGTGAGCAAATTTACTGATGTTTAAATGTTTCTAATTTGTGCTTGCTCTCAAATAGCCCAAGCACTAAGTAACAGGACTTTGATCTGAACATGAGGATTTACTAAATAATCTGAGTAAAACACTTTTAAATCTTTGAGTGGTTATTAAAAATTTTTATTTGGACTCTATATTATTCATGGAGGTCATTGGACGTCAGAAATGATACTGTCTGAGTCCTTCCTCCCTGAAACCTTTTAATGTGCAGACTGTGAAGCAGAAAACAGTGAATTGCATTCTGCCCTTCTGACCTTTAGGTTAAGCCAAGTCAGCTCTGCAGTTTCACCAGTGAAGCAGTCAGAGTTATATTGCCCTCCTTCCAAAAGACTGCTAACCACTGAAGCTACCCGGTGGTATTAAAAGAGCAAATCTGAACAAATGATACTGGTTTCAAAAGCACATTCTTACTGCACATAGCAGACCCGATCCAACGCCCACTGAGGTCACCTGGGATGGCATTCACCTCTTTTAACCTTAGACAGTTAAAGCAGAGACATCTACACCTCAGCCAAATCTTTGTCTTCATAGTCAATGGAAGAAAACAGGTCCTTTAGGGTGTGTCCCGTCTGACCAGTTTTTGACTTCTACATGAGGATGGAATAAATTGCATTTCTGGAGCTCCTCTTTCTTTCCATTGATTATAAAGTGATCACAGCATGAGACAGACGATTGCTTTATGGGTATCTAAAGCTGGGCAAGAGGAACTGGAACCTCTAGCTCCCAAAGGGATTTCTTTTTTTTCACTCCCTACGAGGTAGCACCACGGTGCAAGTATGAATCAGGACAAGGGAATTTTCAGTCTCTGCAGTTGTACCTGTGATGGAGAAAACTTCAGAATAGGCTGGGGGAGGAAAGGAGCCCCCAGTCCCTTCCTGAGAAACCCTGAGCGCATCTTCTGGGTCACGCAGATCTCTGGAGATGGAGAGCAAACTGAGTGTTTATTTAAATTCACGAAAATGCATTAAAAGCAAGCTCCAAGTCGCCGTACACTAAGTCAGAAAATAGAGTGCTCTCATTCTACCCAGGTGACGATGCCCGGTGCTGTCTGATGCAAGCCCCAGACATAAGCTCCTCAACCAGGCCCCGTCACAGCAGTTGGGGAAATCTCGAGCAGCTGCAGAGTTGTGCCCTAACCCTGTGCCAAGGCAATGTCCCCCTCGTCCCTGCCTGTCGGCAGGCAGCGACACGTCTGGGCTTTCAGTGTTCCCCCACGCTATCGTCTGGCAGATCAGGAGCGATGGGCAAGAAACAGGATGACCATGGCCGGCAAAGAAGGGTACGTGTACCCTCACAGCAAGACTGCCAGTGGATAAAACTCACTCTGTTCTAAATTTGCAGAGAAGTGTCTGGCCTGCATAAACAGCCTTCACCACCCCTGCATCATCTACTTGCAGCGTTTCAGATGTAATTCTAAGTTGTCAGCAACGTAGCTAATGTAATTCAGAGACTGGGCTCTGAGAGGGACGGGTAAAAGCCTTTCCCTTTCGTTCTAACTCTGCTTCTGCTGCAGGTAACTGAAAAACCATATTAAATTAATTGAGAACAGAGTTAATCCTCTTCTGTTTTGTTCTGTGAACTGCCAGGAGACACTAAATATAAATTCAATTCTGTAACATGAGGGACCCTTTCTCATACTTAATATTAAAAAAGTTAATTCGGTTTTATACCATGATTCGATTTCTTATTTTAATTATTGACATTTACTTATTATGAAACCTGAGAGGGAAAGATTGTAAGTCAGGAGTTACGCCTGAGTAAAAAGTACAAGATTTGGCTCAGTGTATAGCTTCTGTAAATGAAAAGTTGGCTGGTTTTTCACAGATGTATGTAACACTCTGCATGTAACAAAAACAGTTTTTAAAAAAAGGAAATGAGAAGGAAAAGCAAGAACTTGAATTTGCAGTAGTGTACTTTCAAGCGTTGGCATAAATACTTAATGCTTCCAGCTCTGCACTCTCACGAATCCATAAACAAGATAACTGGTTTCTTTATGAAAGAATAACGTGGGTCTAAAAGGCTGTATAATGAGATGCAGCTTCCTTTGCAAAAATTGCTGAAACCCTAATTGCTAACATAGTATCTACCCTTAAGGAAGGCACATATTTAAATGCATTAATTATAATGTGTTGACTGTATTATCTAAGAAACGGATTCATTTTTTCTCCTTCAGAAGATGCTAATCAGGTCCTGTGGCAGATTTGTTCGAGAGTGTAAGTCCCAAGCTTTTATGCTTTAATTCAAAATAAATTATGAGAAGCACATTTCATTCTCTTATTTTAATGTTTTTCTTGTTATTGTATTTCCCCCTGTGCTCTCCCATCCATTCCAGAGATGAACATCCTATTTTTCTAAGTCCTGTTTGGAGATTTTATGCACAAAATCCTCCCTAAGTAAACACACTGACAAACTTTACATTAATTACTTTTGTGATGGTAAGATTCTCAATTAATTACTCGAGTACACTGGTGAACAGGGTTGAATTTTAACACTGATAGTATAAACGCATTTCCTTCTTACGCTTGGGAAAAACGCCTCTTCACCTAAATCTTCATACAGCTCCGCACAACATCAAGCGGTCAGCTCTGAGCTGCGAGGGCAGATTTGTGAGAACATAAAGGTTTCATTGCTACAGGTGAACAATAGTTCCAGTAAAATGTGTTGGCAATTTGTCCTTTTTATTTTGATTGCAAAAAATATGAATGAAATAGAACATAATCTCAGTTTAATTTTGTCATTGTGTTCGGATTGTTCTGTCTAAGACTTCTCATCCTTTTTCTGACCCAGTGCCTGGGAATGGTCCTCCAGTCACACCCGGCACACGGAGACAGATCAGAAGGAAGGCCGGGTACCGGAGTCATTAATGCATGACTTGCACGTGTAAGACAGGGCACAACTGAATGAATTAAGCCCGTTACATTTATCAGGACTGTATTCTCCTTTGGCTTCATTTCACATCACTATTCCCTGACTTTTGCCTCAGACATGCTCTGAATTCTGCACCAAACTTCAGCATCCAAGGGCAAGCAGGAATAATGCAGAAATCCACTGAATAGTAATGTTCATTTTTATTGATTGTGTTAATTATCTGAAAGGTGTGCTTTAAGTTCATTCAATAACTTCCACAGTTTTCCGTTCTCCATGAAACTTGGCCTTGAGAAGACAAATGTACCCTGGATCCCATGGAGAAGACCAAGGAAGAGTGCGGTAGCTGGACTACAGGATCGGGCATGGGGACAACTGGACAAAGAGGCAGCCTGGGACTCGTAACTCCACGGCTGAAGATTGGAGACCCTACTAACTGGGAGGGACATTGCGGGGTTTGCCACAGAAAGGGAAGTTTGCATCCATCTTTTCTCCACTCCACATTGCTTTGTTTTACTCCTTTTTCTTTCTTCCCAAGGTGGAGCAGGTCAGTTCATTAATCTGGCTGAGTTCCGCACATGGGATAACCAAGTAACGATGCCTTTGCACCCTTCCCCTTCATACAGATTAGGTCAGTGGTTTGGTATGTTGACTTCCATCTCTTTTGAACATGAACCTCATTCTCAGGTCTCCTTCACTGATGGTCCTGAAGCAGGTACCTACTTTCAGCTGCAGTTGTAAGGAGGATGCATCTTCAGATGGATGTAGTTTCTGATAAAATCCTATTACAGATGTTTGAAATAAAGTAGAACCCAGCCGGGCCTCTTTTTCCTCTCTCTCTTTTTTTTAAATGTCTTTTTTTTCCCCCTTTTTTTTTTCTTTTTTTTTAAGTGGTTAAGCAAAACATGACCTTTTGTCAAGACACACTATCCCCTCCTTGCAGATGGAGAGAAGTTGGCTCGGTTAAGGCACTGCCATGTGAGACAGCACCACGGGCTTAGCTCTGCACAGAATCAATTCAGGCAAGCATTCGCAGGGAAGACCAAAATCACCAAACAATTGACTACACCAGCCATAACCTTTGGTAAACAGGCTTGCTGCCACCCCGCTGCCCTTCTGCAGTCGGGCTCACCCTGCGCCTTGTACCTCTTTCTGCAGAGCAGCATGGCCAAAATGGGGTGGATGTCAAGGGGGTTATTTCAGGTTCTGGCCACCATGTCTGAGCTGACAACAATCCAACTGTCCTCTGCATTTGATGTGGCCCTAGCCAAGCTCGCCTTGCCAGGCGGCATACAGACAGGACTTTCTGTGGAAGCTCTCCACCAGCAGTGCCTGCTCCCCCTCCAGCCACAGCAACGCTCACCCAACACCTCTGATTCTGGGGCAGACTTTCAGTGCTCCTTCGTGGTGGGAAAAAAAGAAAGGGGAAAAAAAAAAAAAAAAGGTTGAGATGTTTTTCTGCTAGTCACACTGAACACATAGCTGGGGGAAAGGGTGGGAGATTGCTGATGACTGTTAATTAAATTCAAAGTGCTGAGCACTCAACAAAACCACCACAGAAATCCAGAAGGTGATAGTGCGGTATTTCGGGGTGGTTCTGCTGTTGTTGTTATTGCTATTGCTCTCGGTTTGTTTTTCTCAAATCTTAAGCTCAGATTTTTTTTCTAGAAATTACAAAGAATTCCTGAGCTAATGTGATATTGAGTCACTGCAAAACAATACATTCCCTTTACTTCCAGGGCACATTTTGTGTTCGGAATAAAACAGTAACTAAAATAAAAATACTTTTATGCTGTTCAGAAGAGGACTTTGTTAGGCAGCCAAGAATTTTCCCTCATTATTTCAGGCTGCCATTGAGCCTGACTTTTGTAATAATAATATTTTTATTATTTTGCATTAATAGGAAACATGAGCCAACACTAGCCAGCTACATCTGAGATGAGCGATTGTAGCTCCCAGTACTGCCCACATAGTTCACAGCAGCAGGGATGCCCTTGTCTTCCTCAGGACAGAGTCACGGCCAGCGCCTGCACAGAAAACCCACCACCAGCCCAGGGCAAGGCTTGCCAGGAGAGCCCCCGGGAAGCACGCAGGAGCCCCCATCCCAGAAACAAATGCAGGGGCTCTACAAAGGGAGCCCCAGGGAGGAGGAGCAGGTTTAGGAACATGGGGAACCCAGGAGATGTCACAGGTGCCAATATCCATGGCGGACAGATGAGCGGTCATTTGCCTTTGGTGCATAAGGTGTGCCGGCCCTGCGAAGAACTGGACAACAACTAACAGGGCATGTGCAGGGTGCTAGTTCATCAACCTCGGGGAGGGTCTCATCTGATGAGACCCCCGGTACAGTCTCCCTGCGACCACCCAGGATGCACCGAGCCTGCGCCAAACCGGACCACACCCACCCTCACATGACATGACACCCATCATGCACATGCATGAAGTTTCCTGGAACTGGGAAGTGATTTTGAGACTTGAACTGTATGAAAAGGGTAACACCAGAAGCTGGGGTGGGACCCCCACACCAAGGCACCAGAAGAAAGAGGACCAACAGGAGGCCACTGGATCCACGACTGGTGAAATCTTCTTTATCTGTCTCTTTCTCTCTCTTCCTCTCTCCTCCTCTCTTTCTTTTTATGACTAGTTCTAAAAAAAACATGCGGCACAGGACTTGTTCATCCAGTTACATCATCCAGCTCAGTAGTTGTCACTGAGTTATCATATCTACCCACATGCCTTGTATTTTGTATTAATAAATCCCAAAACTGGTTGGCTGGTGTCATTTCACCTTAATTCAGTACAAGGGAATTACGAACTTGGTCGTGGATCCCAAGGGGAGGGAGGTCATCCTAATGAGCTCCTGTCAGGTCATGACATTACAACATCCCTTGAGAGGCTTTGGTCATTACTGTAGTGATTTCCTCATTTCTCAGTGCTGAACCTCTCATGTTTTCGGGATGGCATGTTCAGTCAGACCCCTGTGCTTTAGCATGCACCAGCCTTATGTCTTTCTGTCTCCCGTCACCTGCTAGGAAGTCCTCATCTGTAGCTGGGTGTGTATGCTTGCTCTGAAGGCTACCACCCTTCCACTTTAATCCCATCCTCTTTTGCCTTGGACATTATTTCAGCACCTGCTTACAGAAATATAACTTATGCTATTGGTTCCTGTAACAAGTTGAAGGATCTGGCAGAAGTGTCCTATTTCTTCTTCCCTTGGTCACTCTCTCTATCTGATAAGAAGTTCACGACACTTTCCTGTCTCAAATACCTTTTCTCTACACACTTCAGAAAAAAGCATTCCCCAAGTTATTTCATGAAGTCTCTCAGAGCTAGGAGCAAAATTCAGATTTTCTGCATTTTATTTTTTATTATATCTAAGCTAGGGATCTACACACACTATGGATGTGTTTCCTTCTTTCAAGAACAAACAGGGGGGATGTCTCTGATCTGACAACACCATGCCGCATGCGTCATGACCAGGTTCACATTCCTTTCAGCCACACCACTATGTCTATTGCCAGCCGCCCCCCACAGTCAACTCTGTTTGACTTTATAGAAAGCAGTCCTTTCTTTCTCTTGATAAGACAAAGAGTCCCACAAATACTTTGCCCAGCTTTAAAACCATTTATAAACGTAAAGCTAGCAGCAATTACCACTATACCCATTAAATGATTATTTTAGTAGAAGAAAACCAGGAGAAATTGTGCTTTCACTGGAAAACAAAATAGCCCATCAATCCACAATCCCTTCCCCAAAGCATCCCTGCATGGAAGAGGCTCACAGCACCATTAGCTAGAGGAAACTCCTGCCTAACCATGCCTTCTCCAAGAAAAAGGTTAGAGCTATTTGAAAGCAGTTACGATCACACGTGTGTGAGCTCTCACCATTTCTAACCTATGGTAAGGGGATAACATTTGACACTCTCCCTGAAACCACTCCCTGCCACACCATCTACCAGTTCTCTCCGTCTCACCCGCTGAAATTAGTTAAGCTGAATCAATTATTTTCCTTAAAAGAGATTCTAAAAAAATGTCCATTACCTCACTAAAAGTTGGAAATCCCACCTCAGCTACTTGAAGTAATTATTAACTTTCGGTATGGTTAATATCTCGTGGTTGCCTGACTTCCAATCCTCTCTCAAAGTAAATAGTTCATATAGCAAGAGCCAATAAATTCTTGGGATATTTTTACAGTAAGTATGAGATCCTGAGCTGACACAGATGTCCTGCTACCTAGCCAGAAAATGTGACTGCCCTGGCTACTGCAGTGCTATACCAGTGAAGGAGTCTGCCTCTTCGTCTGGTGCTTTGAGGATATTTTGAGGCCAAAATCTATCTCCAGCTGAAAGAACAGACTGTGTTCAACCCAGAAGTGGCAAAGAGCAATTCCTTCAGTTTAGGTTATCCATACGAAATACGGATATTCGTACTCTGGCTGAGTGCCCTATGCTCAATACCCTGTTGTCTACCCAAATGGCATTTTCAAAATAGATCTTCCAGTACCATCTGATTCATTTTCTAGGCTATGTGCAAAGAGGGAGCTGTATCTGCAATGCAGTTTGTAGGTACAAGAACTTTATTGTTAAGGCTTCTATTAAATAACACCAAGCAAAGAGAGCGAGAGCTTTGTCGCAAGCACCTCAACTTCCTACAAAGGTTATGGACCAAATCAATGAACTTGAAATCTAATACTTTAGTCCTAGTTAATACTCTCTTTCTTGAATTTTGCCTGCCCGTGCCTCTTCCCACACAAAGCCAAGAACTAGATGCTTATACCCATCCTTTCCCCAAAACAATTATAGATAAAGGATGCCTTATCTCCATTTTACGTCTTCTGTAACCCATGGACATGCTAAGACAACTATCCATGGTCGCCCCTTGTTTCAGACGGGTACTTTGATATGAACTTTAAGACAACTTCAGAATTAACAGTAATCTTACACAGAGATTACTAATTATAGTTTCCCTAACTTATAATGCCCAAGCTTCTTAGGCTGTTCAGATACTTTTGCCCGTTAACTGGCTGAAAAAGCACTGTGATTAGGAAGAATACACCTTCCTTTATCAGATGCTTCCATAATAGTCAAACTGTTCTGTAATTTCACCACAGAGAAAATAGGGCTCTTAACTGTATCAGTATAATATATTTTCTCAAATGAATACACTGCCTGAAAGTATAACATACACAGTCTTGGGATTTTTTCTGTAGATGGCTTGACAGTCAAAGACAGGACGAGTCCTAGGGTTTTTTTGTTTGAAAACTGTATTCTTCAGCAATATATTTATGTTCTCTTCAAAGTTACATTGAGATAACAACTCACATTTAGTTAATAAGAAAACGCTACTACATCTTCTTCTTATCTTCACGTTCTTTGTCAGGCTCTGCAGCTGGGGTACACCTTCTTGCCGGAGACCTCTTCACCGTGTGCATGGCATGCATGGGGTCTGAATTCTGCTCCCTCCTCATGCACCACTCCACATGAAGAAAGCAGCGACTCCAGGGACATCCACTTACCAGTCACTGTCAGGAGCTGGCTGCCCAGAAATCTCTTAAACACCAAAGTACAAGGGAAGAAGGGAATCAAAATAAAACAAGCTTGCAGGCAGTGGAAGAGCAAAGACTGCTTTTAAAGGTATGTGGATACTTTATTTCTATCGGCACGAAAGTAGATGTTGCAGGAGTGCCATGTGTTTGTAGGCATAGAAATAATTCATTGATAAATTGGCACTATTCAGTGTTCAAAAACAGCATTCCAAAGTTTTACAAAGTACAAAATCAAATATTTTGTATTGAAAAACACTGCCTTAAGTATTTCTTCATGTCACTGTTTAGTAGGATTTTTTTCAGGCATATGTATGGACTCACAAATTATTCTAATTTATATTTAAAATGCTATCTCAAAAAGTCCACTCTCAGCTGTGCTTTAAAAGAATATGCAAATACACCTGTCTTCACTATTCTGAACTGTGAGAGGCTGGTCGTCTATTCTGCCACTTGGTTAAAGTAGACTGAACAAAAAGAATTAAATTAAATTTTCTGCTGAAAATTGAGGTGTTTGATAGTGGTGGAGCTGGATGTAGAGCTCTTTAGAACAGCGTGAGAATGAAGACTACTTCCATATTATTTCAGCGTTATCCTATTATTAAAAAAAAAAATCTCTTGCAGTTTTAAGCAGATTCAGGGTTCCTTCAAGGTAAGTCACCACAAAGCCACTAAGAATCATACAGAGACTCTCTGCTCCTTGTCCCAGGGCTCTGACTAAATTGTCTTGTGGTAGCAGACAGTGCAGCCCCCGGGGAAGAGCTGCGCAGTGCCCTCCGGGAGGGGATGTCGGGGAGCAAGTTAGACTGTACCCACAGGTGGGGTGAGCCTATAGGTGCTGTGTCCCTGCAGGGAGGGGCAAGGCACTGCCTGGGGGCCTTTGCAGCTCCAGACTTGTTTCCACCACCTTGGTGCATCAGGGATGGGAAGCAGGAAACCATCACCCCCACCCCTGGAGCACATCATCGTATTTGTAATAGCTACACGTGCGCGCACCTCAACTCCTGCTTCTGTTCCTCTGCCCTATTGTCTATCTTTCCCTGCTAAAACAACATGAAAGAAAATCACGCAACTGCCTCTGCATTTTTCTTTTAAACAAGTCAAAGCCTGCCTTCAATTCACCCAAGTCATGGGGCAGTCCTTGCTTGGGGTGAGCTTTGGGCACCCTGGAGCTCAGCAAGGGGGAAACCCTACACCCTGGGGGATCATCCCGTGCACACGGGTGCCTTGAATGTAGCAGACAGAGTTGTCCCCACCACCACCTCCTCTGGGCTTTATCAGCCAAATCTGCAGCTGGCTACGCACAACACTTTGCAGTACCATCAGGCCAACTTCAGCCAAAGGTTTCAGCTCATTCTGCTCAGCTGAGGGGCACCACACACTGCAGCAAGGTGCTACGGGAGAAGGCGGCAAGTGAGGAGAAGCTCTTCAAGTGGCTCTGTGCTCAGCCAAGGGAAGTCCCCTGCACTTGGGGTGCAAACTCAGCAGCCTTCGGGACTTCTCCACATCGTCCCTCTCCTCCCAACTACCTGGGGCACCACGGCCATTCTTCACAGGAGTCCATCCCCGGGAGCTGAGGAACTACAGGGCAAGATTTATCCCTCTGTGATCAGGGATAAAGCAGCACATCTTGCAGCCTTTTCATTTATTTTGTCCGTTAAGGGTTTGTATTAAATCTTTACTCAGTGTCAGCCATGTAAAACTTCACCACAGCATCTGCTATTAAATCTTCATTGATATGTGGGGAGGGACAACTACACTCCAAATGAATTTTAAAGCCTTTCACTTAGCTGAGAGTGGTTTAGTGTGGTTCTAATGTATTCATCTCATATGCTGAGCTATACATCTGAGTGACAAGATAAACAGCTTCAGAAAACCATTTCTCAGTAATTCACACAAGCAAGAAAACATCAGCAATGGTCCAGCTGAGAAATCTTTTTCACATAACAAAGTGTAATGCCTCTAAAATATGTGGTGACCATCAATGCAATCTGTAGATAAACAAAAAAATCTGAGTATTTCATTATTTGCCCTTGTCTATACTTGGTATTAACATAACGTAGAGTGAATGAGAACAGACAGTCAATTTGTTTTATACATAAACACTATTGGAAAATATAGCTGCATTACCAACAATGCTTAGCTTATTATTCTAAATGGATTTTGTAAATTGCTCGCCTTAATATACTACCACAATTTTTATAAATTGCTCTATTAGCACAATTTATGGAAATTGTGCCATGCAGATTGTTAGTAAATTGAGTCCGCTTTTCTCTTTTATTCCCGTTCTTCTCTGCCAGTGCACAATCCAGCAGAAATACAGGGACCAGATTCTTCTCTCAACTACATCAGATAGTTTCTGAATTACTCCACTGGACTCATTCTTAGAAAAGAGAATCTCGATCCTGATTTTCCATGCCGTAAATCCCATTAAATAAAAAGAGATTCTTCAAAATATTCCTGCAGCTGAGCTGAAATTAGTTTATCCACGACTAACAGGATGCCTAAATATTTCTTTTTTCTTTTACTACAGTATTAGGTTAGACAGCAAATTCTTAAGTTTCATTGAAGATAATGTGGTTAAATTGCCCATGCAATTATTGTCATTTGGCCAAGTTTTGAGAAAATTATCAATGTTAGAAAAAAAAAGCACGCCTAAGAAATTAGCAAAGTGTGTAGAAAAGGCAAAGACAATTAACAAAAATGTGGAAATTATCCTCACTCCAGGCTGGTTTCCAAAGGAACTAGTAGCAATGCCCTATCACACACAAACCTGACTGAAACGCCTTTCATTTTACCTTTTCATCTATCATAAACAATATGGGCCACATTTTTGAAGACATGCATTCCAGAGGATTCAGCATAGCATTGCAAACAACTTAATCCCAAAAATTCAGAAAATGTGGGGCTGGCTCTTGAGTGCTTTCAAAGAACCGAAGGAATTCCATAGGCTCTTCAATCAGTTTTGTACAAAACCTTTAATATTTTCAGTCTTAGGACAATATCCTGGAATCTCCCAAGAAAAACTGCAAATCACTTTAATGTTTGGAGGATCTACGGAATAAGGATCATGTATAAGCCGAAAAAATATGAAGGGGAGATGGTAGCCCCAGAGGTGGGGGGGGGATTCTGCCTCTCCATCCTCTGAAGGCTCATGGAGGTAGTGACAGACTTGACAGCAGGCGGAAATAAATGTCCCCGTCCCATCCCTCGATAAAAGGCATTTCATGGAGGAAAGGCACAGGAAGCCTTTATTGTCAGGAAAGATTAATAGAGGTGCTGGAGGCATCAGGGAGCGGGAGGTTAGGCGAGGAGATGGCACAGAGACGCTGCCAAAAGCATGCTGTCCCACCAGCGGTAGTGCAGAGGAAAGTAAGAAGCAGCTGAGAGGTAAGAGGGGAGACAACAGAGACAGGCACAAAAAGTAGAAGAATACATTAGACCGGGTGAGATATGGAGGAAATACATCTGATTGCGGGACAGGGGTGAGAAAGAGGATATGCTGAAGATACACTTAAGGAAGAGTAACAGTTTTAGAGCAGGACCAGGTAAGGCAGAAAAGTTGGATTACTGCAAGATGTGATTTTGCCGTCAATCCCAGAGACTTTGGGAGGTTTCTGCTACCCTGAGACGCTATATGGCCTAGTAGTGAGCCACACAAGGCTTTGGGGCAGGAGCATCAGCTGTGATGTGGACTTGCTGCCATTTCACCCACCCACCCTGTCTGCCTGTTGACCCTCCTGCCTCTCTAGAAACAAGGACTGCTTCTTAAAATGTATTTGTGTATTGCTTAATATTGAACTCAAACTCAGCATTAGTCTTTAATAAACATAATAATACAAAGTGTGTTCTTTCATCTGATGGAGAGAACTGGCAAGACAACCGGGACCCTGCCTCAGATGGAGCAATCTACTCTTATTATTATAAGAGCAATTTGTAAATTTATTCATTTCTCTAATATTAATAAAGGCTTAGACAAAACAAGGAAATACACCCTGATCAGAATCCATACATATTTTAAGAAGGAAAAAAAGAATGTGTAAAGTAAAAAAAAAAAAAACCAAGAATTGAAATCTAAATTGACAACTTGTTTTTTGGTTTTTTTGTTTGTTTGTTTTGTACTAACTTTCCATTTAAAGATATATTTTTTAAAAGAGATTTATAACATGATTAAACATTTCCAGAGGAACATATGAATGCAAAAGTTATCAGAAGCCATGTGACAAGGGTCCTTCAAGCAACAGGAGATTATTAAGCCTGTCATGTCATTGTAATACAAGTATGAACTGAAATCACACAGTAAATTACTTAATATTTTGTAGTTGGTTTAACTGCGAATTGTTTTTCTTCCTCAAATTTCTAACGATGTAAAAATGTTGCAAGACAGTCTTTTAAGAGCTCGGCTTTTGCACCAGTTTGGAATTTCATTAATAACGTTTTCCATCCACTTCCTAACTAGCTTTTTGTGCTTGGGGCTGGGTTTGCTTCCATTTTGTGCAACCTCCTGGTATGTAGCCCCTAACAACTGAAACAACAGCTTCATGATTTTTCTTTCATCTTCTGATTTTAGCCAAGAGCAGCAACCAGATCACCAGGGAGTCATCAGGTAGTCCTGCCCCTGTTCACTTTTCTCTCCCCTAGCTTTTTTTTATTATTATTTTAGATGGTTTTATTATCTCAGCCAAGAATGACATGAATAGCACCATCATATCTGTATAAATGAATGTATGATGAACGCAGGTCTCCCCAAACCATCCGCGCTTTGTTTCAACACACATACATTCACATACATGCAGGCATCTAATAACAAGAAAGCAATATTTGAAGGAGCAGGCCAGGGTGCATTTAAAAGAAGCATTTGCCCTAACTCAAATCACTGCTATGTTTTCGGGGCGTGTGACTCATCTGATGAGCCTTTTCTTCCCCTCCCCACAACAGGCAGAACAGTGATCAAGAAATAAATGACAGAGTTTTAACATGTGCTACTAAAGAGACATAATCAGAAGCTCTCAAGGCTTAAGAAAGGGAGCTTCCATTGTAACACTCAGCTTGCACTTGCAGGAATTTTTTTATGCTCTTGTTAAAATAAAAAAATGGCATAAAAACAGGACAAGGACTCCTCATCACAGGCTCCGCTTCAGTTTCATTGCCATTGATGTGACAATAGTTTAAAATATCTTCTCAGTCCCCAAATTCTTCAAATAAATGGCATGAATAGATTATTTTAAACTGACACCAAGAAATGACTTCCATAAAATGCATGTTCCACCCAGAACACTGAAAAAAGTGCCCTGGTAATGGAGACAGCAGGCAAGATTTTGAAACATCATTAATGTGAAGGATGCAAGTCCCTATGTTGATTTCAAATACAAGTATGTGCTTGAGGTTCAGAACCTGCCCTGTTGCTGAACAAGGATGGATATAAAGCACCAGCTGAAGTTCTTCCCCTGACTGGGGCTTAAAAGCTAATTGTATAGCCATACCTGGGAAGAATTACCACTGAATTTAGTTTAGATGCTAAGCCCCTGCTTAATTAAAAAAAAAAAAAAAAAAAAAAAAAAAAAAGAAAAGAAAAAAAACAACTGCTCCAGCATCCCTCCTTTTCCTAGCCCGGATATATAACGCTACGAAAAAATAAAGAGGCATCATCTAGGAGAGAGCAATCCAGGCAAGTTGAAGACAACGAGATGAGCAGGCATGGCACGGGAGACAATCATTACAGTGGGGAAGGGATGAAGAAAAGTCAGGAGAGAAAAGGATGCAATAAAGGGCTGAGCAAAAGTAAGATAACCAGAGAGTAGATGAAAGCTGCAAAGGAGGTCACAGATAACAGGTGGGAAGATCCAGAGCTGATTCTTGGAAAGAAACTCCGTCTCAATTGAATTCCCTTTGTAGCCAGGTGATGGGGCTGGGCACTCAGGCAGCTGGGCAAGACAGCTAAGAAACCCTAATGTTTGGTCCCTGAGAAAGGGGTCACACTTCAGCTGAGACAGAAGTCCCTTGGAGCACACCTTTTCCCATCATTTCTCTCATGTATTTACCTTGGGAGCACCCTTGGGTGGGGGGGTTTGTCTGTCCCAGGTTTTTGCTACAGCTGGGAGTTTTAAGCTGCTCGAATATGTCTGCATTTCAGATGCTTGCTTTGGTCTGGGGAATTCTGAAATTTTATAAGGGGTCAGCACTGTACATTTCACCTCTTCAGAGGGTAGATTATAAAGCAGTACATCTTTTGCAAGTGCTCCTTAATTTAAATAACCCAACTTCCTCTGGGATTTTAAATTAAGCATCCTGGTTTTTCTCACTGTTTTTGTCATTTCTGGATTCTTTTTCTCCCTTCATTGTACCAAAATCTATCCCATCGCTCCCAAACTAATATAGTAATATGACAGTAAATGTTCCTTTTTTAAAAAAGGGCAGGGATACGAGAAGGTAAAAAATAAGTTTGGTAAATATTCCAGAACAACAGAAAAAATAATCAAGGGACAGGGTGAGGCAAGTACCGTCTTTTTTTCCTTCTGGTGTGGTTTACACACATCCTATTTTTGTTCATTTCCAAAGTGGTCTTTGTAAACTTATAACCTTGCAATAGAGAGTTTTTATTTTGTCTGTACTAACTTTTTATACTCATCTTTAGTAAGTCGACCTAGTTTCCAATTTCTGTACAAATCCTTCTTGGGCTGGAGTCAGTCAGGAGGTCATGATTCAGGCAGTGGCTCCCTCGCTACCCTTCCTCACCTTCCTCGCACAGGGACGGTTTGCAGCTGTGCTCTTCGTACTGTTTCTGCAAGCAACAGCCAACTTGCCTCAGCACCTTTTGCCCAAATTTGCTGCCTGAGGGACCTCAGCAAGCCAGCCTCCGACATGGCTGAATCCAGCTTTCTGCCCGTCCATGGTCTCCGTTTTGCTGCCTTTTCTCCTTCTTAGCCCAAGAGTCAGGAGCTCCATCCTGAAATGGAAAGCAATAGAAAGTAATGGCCCATAACAACTGGTTTTCTCCATGAAAAGCTGGCAAAACCAGTACTGGACTGGAGAACACTTTGTACTCTTCAAACCTGCAAGTAGAAGTCCATTTTGTATAATTTCAAAAGTATTCCTTTTCATCTGTGAATTACAATGGCTTTATATGTTTTCTATGCCTGTACAGGAGCTCAGACCAAAAGCAAAGCTGTCAGGGTCAAGCGTAGCCTGAGTCAGGACTCCCAGCTGTCCAATGGATTTTCTGTATTTTGCAATAAATCTGTGTCTCCAGCTGTAAATTATACATAATAATGGCAATCTATGTCACTTGCGGAGTCTGTCCACAACCCAGAAGTGTCCAGAACGTGAATGAAGACAGTCCCTGTGGGTGAGGCCAAGAATAGGGACGTCAATCTGATCTACAAGGGACACACCCGAGGTACAAATGAAATCCGCAAAAAAGAAGCTTCACTGGTCACAAAGGGATAAAAGCATTTCCTTCTGGTTTTACAGTTTTCAGATATGCAGCTGTAAAGTGCTTGATAAGAAAAATCCATCCTGATTTACATCTCCTGAAATAGACTTAATTAGTTGTGGAGTAGCATAAAATGCCTAGGATGTAGCCACTTGCCGATGTATTCACCTGGGAGCAATTTGAGGAGCAATTCTTCAGCCCTGTAGACATGCAAGATGAAAGAATAGACAGATGATTAGCCAACAATGAAATTAAAAATAAGAATACAGTGAATGGAAAAAGTAATTACCACCTCCATTAAATTTTATCTGAATCATTATCAAGTGTGGCTGGACAAAAGGACAAGAATCGGTGTCCCAACACTTTCCCGGTGAGCTGCTGCATTCAGGACAAGTGGAGTTGAAAGGCAGCCCTCTGCACTGAGGGCTAGGTGGGACTTTGGTATATCAAATCCCTCGCTTCCAGGATGACAAGACGTTCACAGGGAGCTGGAGAAGTAAAGCTAGCATTGATGAATAATTCAGAGACAGGACCTTAATTTGGAGTCGCTACTCAGATCTGAAACGAATAGCT
>NW_009614746.1:70209-120417 GCF_000690535.1 Cariama cristata
AAATAAAGCTGTATTTTTCATAATGTGTACAAAGCAGCCGACAACAGTCCTTTTTTACTCTCCATAGCCAACACACTTGCAGGGCTGACACTTGCTTCTGCTGACTCTTAGTGACTGTGTGAGCGGCCACAAAACCTGCCTGGTCCCCACCAGACCAGGTCTCCGTGGCAAGGCCCTTCTGAACCTCCTCTCAGCTCCAGGCAGGGATTCCTTTGCCTGGCCGCACCTTGGGGACTTCTCTCCCCAAGGCACAGCGCGGTGATCCTCACTCATTAAGCTAACTTATTTAGATTTATTAGGGCTACAACTACCTTACATAGAAAGATCGTCAAAATAATTTACTAAATTATCAAGAAAGTGCACCAGTGATTTCCCAACTTGTTCTCTTAACTGTATCCAGGACTCTTAGCAGATCATCACCTTCCAAGATTGCTCGATCAAGTGAGAATCCCCAAACAAAGAAGATAAAGTTTATTTTAAATAATCCTCATGTCTGTGATTAAAGATGTATATTTCTTATTTCCATTTTTCAGGCTTGCTTTGAAGAATAGGTCATATTTAATGTCCACCATATGGGGAGCAGCCCACCAAATGAAACACTACTTGGGATAATTCCATGGATATTCAGAAGAACACAAAATTCATTAATTTTCCTTCTGGTTCTCAAAACGTGCCTAGAACCTTTTACCGAAAGGGAGTTTTTATGAGATACTAATTCTCTCTCCTTGCCCCAATACCATAAGAATAGGGTTTTTTATGTATTTTGCTATTTCTGATTCTTGTCCTGATCAGAAATGCAAAATTCAAAGGATGAGCAAACATGAAAGGTTAGTAAAACATTTTTGCACCTCAAAAATGTTACATTTGCGGTTCTGGAGAAATCTAAATGTCATTTCATACAAACAGATTTTCCCACGGCTCTCTTCAATTCTTAGAGAATACGATAACAAGGACACAGCCAAGAGATAAAACCAGGATTAATGAGACATAAGTAAGGCACTTAATAGTTGAATCTGTGGGATGATACGCACAGGAAAAGGATGAAATGGTCATGATGCATCATTCGAGAGCGAACTTCACCAAAATACTTATCACAGGAAATATATTTGCATTATAAGAGGAGAGAACTGAATAACCCAGCAGGACATTTCTGTTTCTAATTATTTGCTCCCATGATTCAGTGACTGGATCCTGGTTTTTTGCAAAAATGCTCCTGTATGCTGCACAAAAGAGATCAAAAGTCATCCATTTTTATGCAAATGTAAAGGAGTACAATCTCAACACAAGATCGGCCTGCAAGAGATCCTTATAAAATACGGCATCCAATTAAAAGCAGCCCAATACCTTTACTGACATAAAGCTCTACAGCAGCATGCACATTTGCAATATCCTAGACTATCTAAATCAATTGATTTTAGTTAATTCATTGCTCAGGTGACAAATCTCTTAGTTTTGCTTGCTGATAAACACCATCTGTATTTTCACATCACCTCTCAAACAAGATCCTGGACCAGGATTGCAGAGCTAGAAACTACCTCACACTAAAGAATACATGAAAGCGGCTAAATTATTTTGAACTATTATTATCAGCTAATGTAATTTAAAATAGTGAAAGATCTCAAATGTTCCTTTTGCAAAATAAGGGCTATTTGTCCAATTTGTCCTAACATTTTCCTTGGAGAATAATTTATTCTTTTAATGCTGTGGGGTTTTTTTCTTTAATGACAATGCTGAAGATTTTCTTTTCCCATTGTCTGTCACACTGAACCACAATCATAGTTTTTAAATCCTTTCTTTCGAAGGAAAGACATTTTATTCACACTGGTAACACTTATATGATATTCCTAGCTGATGGTAAGCGTAACGGGGAATTATCAAGATGCCATTATTTTTCAAAGATATTTCTGGGAACAAATGAGTCTAGGTTTTAGATTAGCATCGAAGTTGCTTTATTATAACATATTTTGTAGTTCCAGTTTAAAAAAATCATTTATGAGAAACACAGTCTCTTTGTGTATTACAAGGTACTACAGTTCCACGGCAATTTTGAAAGGTGACTTTTCATTACTTTCTGGGTGTATGGTTCTTACTCTATGAATAGTTTTTTTGGATTCTGAAACATTTATTTGTTGAAGGTTAATTTATTTTTTCCTTCGACAGAAAAAAGAGCAACCTCAAGCAGCCCCTGGAGAGCCTACTTTTGTCCTACTTCTCCATCAGAGTAATGCCTTCACCCTACCCAACAGCATGGCTCCCCAGCTGATAGCGGGGCCGCTCATCGCACCTTGTAGGTGAAATAAGTATACAGCTTCTAGCAAGCTAGTTTCCCTCCTTGAAGCCAGCACCTTCTGGGACAGAAGGACACAAGGACAATCCAAACTACTCGGCTTTGGGAAGGAAATTTGAGACAGGGCGGGTAGCAGTAAAAGAGAAGAGACAGAAGAAAGTCAGGTTTTTCCTTCCTTTAGGCTCTATTGACATAGCAAAGTTTTATTAGAGGTAGGATCCATCACATTTTTAAAAGGGTTCAAAATCTGGCTGGCCTTCCTCTGCTTTGCTTTGACGACCAAGTGCAACACCAGGAGAAGGGAAGGAGGAGGACAGAGGCTTTTGATACCCGCTGCTATAAGTCGTTCACGTTCTTGGAGGGAAAGGACCATGGCTGTACCTGATTTATGCTACTACACAGGGGAACACATATTTGTACCTTCAAAGCATGGAGCAAGGAACCTTGCTAAGGATACTAACACAGTGCAAGACAAAGAGAGCCTCTCAGATGTCCTGTATGAAACATGTTTGAGTCTCAAAAGGCTACTCAGAGGAGTGTCACAGCTGTTAAGAGCCCTTACGCCAAATATTCTGCACAGTATCGCTCTGAGACGCTTCGCTCCTCAGGCTCCACATGGGTGAAGGACATCACCTGGGCACCCCTGGTGCTACTAAAGGCCCCACGGTATTTCTGAACCCATCAGGGTGCACTCTCTGTCCTGACTCATTTCCAGATTGGGTTATTAAACTATGACCTAAAACATCAGCTGGATTATATATTTATCCCTTCCCTCAATAGACTGGTACAGCCTGTGACTATACACTATTAAACAGCTGTTGGCTTTCGAGCAAAGCTGGCCATCGTTCAGCTATGGGTAAAATAATTATGTATAGCACTTCATTGTGTCTAGCCATCCCGAGACAGCTGCTTGAGCGGTAAGAAACAGATTTTAAGGAATTTGCCCCCGGCCCCATTTTTGAGGTGTTGCATGACCAGAACTCTCCAGCACAAAGGGCTGTGTAATAAGATCTCTTTTTAACTCGCAGATGGGTGCGTGCAATAAGGTCCATGATGAACTTCAGGCTGAGCTGGGGAATTTGGTGCGGTTTTGTAATGCTGCTTTTTTTAATGAGGTAGCCAAGTCTTCAGAGCCGCTCTAGGTAATCCTAATAGATACTTAATGATTTTCCTCATTTTATTGTTTAGGCTTGAAGTATAATAATGCTACTGCACTACACGTGTTCTACAAATAAATCCTCTTCTATTTACTGTTGTCTGATTACCTCTTGGACATTATGTACTTTTTCTTCAAACTCGATCTCATTTGTAAACTGTGGTTGAGAACAATTTATGAAGCACCATTTGCACCAAGAAGAGTTTTTAATGAGTATATTTTGCAAAGGGCAAGAGCACCACGAATAACACTAATTAATAGCTGTATTTGATCCGGGCAGGAGGAAAAGGCAAATAGAAGCTCAGATGTTGATTTTTCCATAGGCTGCCTTTTGTAGAAAAGTAACCCTATGTGTTTTCCACAGTGTTCCATTTTCATTTCTCGCTTTGTGAAGTATATGCAAGTACAACATCCGAGCAGAAATAAGAATCGGAAAATTCTCTTTCTGACAGCATACAGTAAGTAATGTTTCTCTTGACACTTGATCAGAAGTAACATTTGTTTTAATAGCACTGAAAATGCCTTGATTGGAGAGGCATATTTTCATTACTTATGTATTTGTTCAATATCTACAAACTAATAATGTGAAATAATTAGACTGGCTAGTTTAATAATTCTTGAAGAAGAAAACAAGAAAATTCTGTTTAATTCTTTAAAGCTTCCCCAGTTGTGTTTCTTTATTCCTGTATTTGTCAGAATGTTCTTTCTCTCCCTGCCCCTTCAAGACCTTAGCTAATGACTTAGTAAGCAGGATCCTCGTGAGCGAATGATGACATGGAGAGTAGACGTAGGCAGGCTTCTCAGCCAAGGGCAAACAAGCCCTGCCCGCAGGTCTGTACTTCCCACACGGCCACACAGAGCCCCTCATTTTGCAGCAAACTACCCGTTTGCTCTGCATTAGCTCAGGCTTCTCCAATATCGATACTGAGTGCACTGATGCACTCACTCTTGAGCAAGCCTAGCACAGCCCACCACATCACTCTAAATAATATAGCCTGATTCCCACCAGGGAGTAGGACTGGGATAAACTGATAAAAATCTATTTTCAGTCCCTACTTACAGAAGAATGTAGCCTCCTCCATGGGCACCAGGATCAGGTACCAGGACTGGACGAGTTCACAAAAGACAAAACATTTCCCTCTGCACTGTGAAACAGGCTGGGAGTTAAGCAGGTGGTGGGCAAAATAGTAAAGCAGATCAAGAGGAGTTACTACCCTGCTCTGCTCAGCACCAGCGAGGCTGTGCTGGGGTCCAGGTCCAGCTCTGGGCCCCCAGCTCAAGGGGGATGTGGAGAAGCTGGCAGCCACAGAGCCGGCAACTTCTGCAGATACAGAAACTCAGTAGGGACGTTGTTTATTTTGTGGAGCACGTCTCAGCAATAGACTCTTTACATTTGCTTCTCTAATGATAAGATTTATTAGTTCTTTTGTCACAATACCCTAGCTGCCTCTCAGGGCTTTCTCAGAGTATCCTCCTCCTCCTCTTGTCCCTTCTTGCACTTCACATGAAACAACAGTCAGTCCTGGAGCATGATTTTTCCCGGTGTGACAGAATGTAATAAAAATTAAAATAGACTTCTTCAATAATACTTTAAACAATTAATACAATTTAATATAGAACACAAACATTATAGAGATTCTTCTAAAATATGTCAAATTAAAAAAAAAAAACCAAACCCACAACAGGGGCTCTGACTGCACCCATATCTACTTGGTATAAAAAACCCAGATGTGGAGAAATAGTTGTACCCATTAGGAGATCTTCAGGGCTGCTGTAAGTCTGCAGCCACCCCAAGGGACTGACGTCACACCGAGAGGCAACACAAAGATAACAAATTTTACTATTGTGATTTCCTGGATGCTACATTTTTAATGCAGGGCACATGGTAAGGAGGCATGATGGGGAAATTCCCCTAAGTCTCAGGGCAGACAGTGA
Source organism: Cariama cristata (assembly GCF_000690535.1). NCBI lineage: Eukaryota > Metazoa > Chordata > Aves > Cariamiformes > Cariamidae > Cariama > Cariama cristata. Next base: position 75,588 of record NW_009614746.1, read on the forward strand.
CCCAGCAGTGCCAGAAGATCTCCTGCACCCTGGTCACTGCCTCCTCCTCCTGCCCAGCTCCTTGCGGGCAGCTCCAGGGCTCTGCAGCCACCAGGACTGGCTCAGGGTTTCAGCATTGAGGAAAGTGATGAAGGCATTTCAGAGGGCAGGGACAGAGCAGCTGCAACGAGAAAGAGAGAGAAGAGGATTTGGTTTGCCACAGGCCAGCAAGCCATTTTGGTGAGGCAGCCTTGATCCAGGGTTTTTCCATAGGGACATTTGCTGATCAACAGAGGGGAATGCCTAACTGACCACTTACCGGCATGCTCTGCTTTGCAAACCAAATTAATAATAGTTCTTACGTATGTGCATTTTAATACCAGTACGTGTTTGGGTTTCTTCCAGGTTTGACATTTACTGTGAATTTCCTGGATTTATATTCTGGAATTTCCTTTGTAAAGCAATTTGAGATTTACAGATAGTCAAATACCCCTCTAGTAGAGCCAGGCAGTGGTGGTGGTGTTACCACATGGTACTCAAACGCACAAATGTCATAGGGCAAGTCGGTTAACTTTAACCATGGGGGACATGAACGTCTCATGGGACTCATCCACCAGTTGCTCGCTTCACTGAGGGCCAAAAGTCATTTAATGTACTGTCAGCAAACACATAGTGCAGCCTGATGAAATTTCTTCTTGTGGCCAAATCCCAAAAGGCCAATCCAGAAGGGTCCCACAGGGATCTTCCCTCTGATGAACCCACTAGGCAGGGAGAGGAGGCTGGGGCATCCCTGAGGTCAGCCGCAAGCCCAGCAAGGCACAGACATCACCCGAGCTCCTGCCTGCAGAGTGTGTTTTTGTGGCAGAGATATGCAATATACTCTTTGCTCTCCAGGTGATTAGTTTTCAAGGATATTAGAGGTGTTTTGCTGTATGTTAACCTCCAGTTATTAAAGCCCGTGATGCCGCCCTGCTCTGTAGCCGCTCTGCACCCGCTCTGCATGCCACCACCACCACTGCATGGATGACCCCATCTTTCAGGGACTTGGCCTGTCTATCCTCACCACCCTGTAGAGCACTGGGTCCCAGCAGCAATTCAAAGTGAAGGGCAGGCTCACTGGCCGACCCTTCTCCTTCTTGTCCCCTGGATGTTTCACTGTGTATTGCAAGAGCAAAATTGGGCAACGGGCCTCCTGCTGACTCTGCATTATTATAAGGAGGTATTACCAAGGCAGGGGAAAAAACACATTTAGGGGAGGTTACACAGTAATGCAGTATTTCCTTTTAAATATGCATAGCCAATTTAAAAAGGGAAATAATAAGATTGCTTGCTTCAGGATTGCCTTTGGCTCTGATTAGAAACAGCTGAGCAAAGCCAAATGCTCAGCTGTTTCTGCAAAGAGATTAACACCTGTTGAAGATGGAATAAAAATATGTGACAGAGTTTAAAAGTAAATATCAAAAGATCGCTATTGTAAAGCTAACAGTAACACCAGTGACTGATCACATCCCCACCCTGTCATGCTACATCACTCCTGGGAGGGAAAAAAGCACATTAACACATCCGCAGCGCATAAGAAATATGCACACATATTTTCGGCTCTTTCTTCATCCACAGCTGGGAGAATGGCTCCTCAACTCCTGTTATCCAAAGAAAATTTACAGATGATATCAGGTCAGCATGAAATAACATCTACCCAGGCACGCCACATATACTTGGGGCAGACAGCTGTATTATAGCACGTGTTGTTACAGTGCTTGCTAGCGTCCCATTTGGGGTAGGAGGAGTGTCCTTAATCTGTGTTTTCCCAAATTTCTTTCTCCCTGTGCTGCAGGGACAGCAGGAGTGTGTTGTATCTCCCCATCTGTTGGCTGAAGGCAGCTACCTGCCTCAGGGACCAGGGTTTCTCCTCCATCCCACGACAACAGCCTCGCCCCAAATGAAGCACCGCTGGAGCTCCCCCGTTCACCCCGAAGTGCTCTCCTGAGGGCGGCACCAACGTGCCAGGCTATTCAGGCTGCTTTGCAGCAGTTCCCCATGTGTTCTTCTCTGGGAACCTGCCTCAAGAGCGCCCGTTAAAGCAGACATATACAAATATGCACCAGGCCACAGCTGTGTGCATCGCCCATCTGCTCCCCGAGGCGAGGAGCCCACACCAGCGACAGCTGGGATGAGTAGCTCCCCATGGTGGGGACACAGCACGGTCTTGCGCTCTCTCAGGCACCGATTAGACCTCCACAACTTCAGGCACGTGAATTGGCTCTAACCACCTTCCACGGTCAATGTTACGCTTGTACCTGAGCTGCGTTTCGGTATGTGCCAAAACAGCCTGTGGCGGTAGAGAAGGAGAGCCTACGCGAGCTGGGTTTCCCAGCTCACGCTGGCATCTTCCCACCAGCTGCTAGAGACAACTGTCGCCTCAAGTCACCTAAAAAACTGGCCGAGGTGAATGTCACCCCTGGCTTTCCTCTCGCCGCAAACCAAGGAACCGCGGCTTGCTTCCCTCCCACAGACATGTCGTCCTTCGGGCTGCACCCAGATGAAAAGGCTGACAAAACGGCCGCTCCCAACGCACGTCACTGCACAGGTCGCCCATTCCTGAAGGAGGCAATGATGCAAAGATTTACATCGGCTGAAAATTTTGATGCATGTCTCCTTAAAGCCAATTTATTTTCATTCCAGAAGGTATAAATAATAGAAAAGCCTGGTTTGTGTTGGCTGATCTCTTCTTTATTTTCTCTGGTCATTTATTGCAGCTCCATTTATTTCTCCCTCTGATTTCAGTTTCTGCTCTGGGTCCATTTTGATTCTGGTTTCCTCAAATATTATGCACATAAATTAAGTAGCAGTATTCAGAAAAAAACAAAAACTGGGAGTCACCTGTGTAACCCAGAAGCCTTGAAAGGATGCAAAATGCAGAGAGCACAGAGAATGAGAAAAAATATTGACATTTTTATTCTATTCTGTTCCAATATTGTATATGGAATACTGTAATTCTCATGTTATTTCAAAAAAAAAAAAAAGGTAAAATAGATGGTAGATATAGGAAGGGTTCTGAAAATATACTTTGAAACAATAAAGAAACTGGAATACTATCCATAAGAAGACAGACTGTAAAGATTTAGAGAGAGAAATGAGTAAAAGATAATATGCAATAGGTATATCTAATAATGGACTTTGAAAGTAATTCAATACACCTTTTTTCCCATAATATAAAAGAAAGAAGATACTACCTGTGTAGACTAGAATTCCTTTCAAAATTTGATTAACATTTATTTATTAATTTAGATTGTAAAATTTTCACAAAATCATTGGATAGGTTTAAAAGTAATTCATAGTAAAAACTCATACACATTGTACTCAATGCATTCTTTCAACAATGGATTGTTTGATACTATTCATCTTGAAATATCTTGCTCATACCTCTGGAGCATGTAATATTATCAGCTTCATTGTTAAGTTACTAGCTGGACTAGTCTGACCAGGGATGGAAATCTTGGGGTTTCTGTAACTGTACAGCCTTTCCCACGTCCAAGTGAGCATAGATAAAGTCATGAATTTAATCTTAAATGCAGTAGTTTATTACTTGAAGCATTTTGTCTAAAAAAGCATGGCATTTTGCATGTCAAATGCTGCAGTCTAAAAAAACAGAAAAAAAAAAAAGAGGCTACTGAAAGTAAGACAAGGTTCATAAATCTTTTTAATGCTTGAATAGCTAACAAGGAAGGGCATGCAAGGACAGACTTGGTGATATAATCATTACCAAAAAAGGATTTTGTGTCACCTACTACAGAAGTGTAGAATTTAAAACATTTGAAATTATTGCCTGAACATGAATTTCCTTGGGCCAAAATACCATATTTCTGGTAATTGCTTCATGCATTATCTGCAATCACAAATTATTTCATTCTGCCATTCACATGAAAATAATCCAAGGACTGTCCATACAAGTTCGAACCTATTTCTCCCTGAGCCATCACTTTCAGGTGAATGTTGTAGAGCAGCGTTTTTGACTGCCGGGTTCTTAGAAGCAAATGGGTCCGTCTGAGTACAACACATATAATCAGAAAAGAAGTAGCAGAACCCTCTGTTTACAGCTTTTAATGATACCTTCCGCAATTAGCACTGTTTACAACTGAAGGTGATCATTAAGTTCTCACATTCCCATTCTAATTTTAAGGGTCATCAGATCTCATTGCTGGAAGCGGCAGTCTTGGTGTTGTCCTTACTGAAACCAGAAAAGTTACTATATCAGAGAGAAATTGCCATCTACGTTGATATAACAGTGTTCTCCCTAAAACGAGCCTTCAGAGCATCATTTCTGCACAAAACCTGCACAAAAGTAATCAAAATGAAACTTCTGTTGATTGCCTAAGTTTCTGAGATTCCCCAGTAATTTAACTAGATTTTGTTCCTGCTGTGACAAAAGCTTACACATACCATAAAGGAGGTAGTCTTTAGGCACCTATTTCAATCACTGCCAGGCAGGCACAACAGCGAGCTCCGTGAATGGCCAGGGAGCCCAATAGTTGGCAAGGTCTTGGCTATAAGCTACCATAGTTACATTACCATCCGTTTCAAGCCAGGATGGGTATGTTCCATATGAACATCAGGACCAGTTTTGGCAAGACAGCAGACGTGGCTACATGACACCATTTTTTCTTTGTTGAAAAACACCGAGTTGTAAATGCCAAGGTTGAAAAACATTGATCCTCTCTGACTATGTACGAAAGACAGCAAAATCAAAACCCAGAAATTATTGAACCCACACGTGAAATGGAAGAAGTGGGTATGGCTTGATCCCATTTCTTTGTGAACTGGTCTAGTTATTACAAAAGTAGGAGGTCAGACAGAGCACCCTACAGACAGGGGTGTAGAAATGTGGCAACCCGTCAGCCCACCTCCACGATGCAGAGAGAGGGGCTCTGGTTGGGTGACCTTCTCGCACAAAGGCTGCGGGCGTTTGTTTCAAAGCCAGCAATGGCTCCATGTGTCAGTGCGTGCTCCATTGAGAACAGCCCCAGGAAAATCCAGGATTTGTTCCCAGTGCTCTCGGGCAGCAACGTAAGCATCCTGTTACATGAAATAGCATATGGTCTGGAAAACAGCTATGATCTGAGAACCAAGGTTTGGGGCTTTTTCTTTCTTTTTTCTTTTTTCCAATTTGTTCAAAGCAGAAATCAAACTGACAGGCTTGATAATTATAGGCAGTGTGCTTTGGCAAGTACAGTATCCCTTTCTAAGTAGCGGCAGCTGAATATAGTAGGCAATTCCCAACCTCCTACCCCAGAGTGGGTAATCTCCGTCTTCCCTTGCTATGTATTATCTCAACTGCCAAGTACTAAACAAACAGAACAGAAGGAATGCTGTTAGATCACATTGAGACCTGAAAGTTTAGAATTTCTATAAACCAACATGAACAAGACTCTGCAGTCAACGAAAACCCTGCCTTATACCTTAATATCAAAAAAGAGTTAACACGTAAGTCAGCAACCTCCCTATTTCAGTGTTGCACAGGTTCACCAGGTGAAATTGAGCAGATAAAAAGAGAATATAGGCCTCTCATTGTCGCTTAAGGTGAAGGATTTGGAAAAAATACGAATACAGAAAGGAAAAGTAAATCACATTTTAGAAAATGCCTCCGTGTTTCAGCCTGGGGAGCTTGATTTAATGTGGTAGGTGTTCTTGGAAGTGAGCATTCCAGATTTCATGTGCTTTTTGAGCTTTAATTAAATAATTTGCAAGAGAATACCATATGTGCACAACTTCTCAAGGGATAAGCGTGTAAATTTCTACCTTGATATTCGCAGACTGTTGAGCCCATTCCAGCATGGAAGGAGGCTCAGGGTTTTTCCTTTTCTTCCAAATAACTGCTTGAACAACTACCAGCAAAACCAAGTTGGCATCTAGTAATCTTTGTCACGCTCTTCAGGGTTCAAGTACCCCAACATACAAGCTACTGCACTAGTGAGAAATTTTCCCAGAAAGAAAACACACCTTTATAAGCGCTTTTGTTCTCCCGTAGTAATAATAAAAAACCCATTAAAGCACACATAATGCAGCAGCCAGTACCTATTCTAGCTGTGCAGTGGTACAAAGTAAAAGGAGCCCAGAAGAACAAAGGGAAGGCGTGAATAAGTGCTAAGACAGGCACCAGGTGGAATGGCACAGCCATCCATACCCCGACCATCTGACTCACCCAGCTTGTTTTTATATACATCAACCACAAGACAAACTCCACTGTTATGTGCAGCTTTGATAATACATAATTAGTTGGTGATTTAACAACTGTCGGAAAAAATAGGACAGTAATCATGGCAGGGGGAAAGAATGAAACGCCACAAAAAGGAACTGAATTAGCTCCTGCAGCCAGCAATTTTTTGAACTCTTTGGGTTGTGTGTCAGACTGTAACAATAGAAGTGATTTTGGAAATAGGAGCAGTTCATAAATTGGCCATGCTGCTGATTGACATCCCTCATCCAAACTAAAGGAACGTCCATGAATCTGTAGTATAGAACTTTCTTAAGGAAATATTTTAAAACCTGAGTAAGTGGTGCAAGCATTGTTTCTCTGATCAGAGGGATGGTGTGAGCGACAGCTACGCAGGTGCGGGAACAGGGGGGCAGGAGACGACCAGACCTGAGGTTTAATTCTGGGAGAGACACAAATCTCGAATCAAAAAGAAAGCTCATCTCTAATCATTCCTTACGCTGAATAGGATAAAAAAAGATGAGTCTTAAAAGTAACAGAAATCAGTCCTGGTCCTCACTGCAGCCAATGGAAAATTTGCCATTAGCTTCAACTGATGTAAATATCTGCTGAATTCTGCTATTCAAATGGCTGAAAAAATTTTCTGTTGGGAAGAAAGTAGTGGAGTTAGCCTTGTATTCATTAGAGGCAGCTATTATGGTGATTTTGCATTTATTAAAATATGCAACATAACTGCAGTTATAGGGAAAGGCTCTGATGGCTTACAAATATGATCACAGTTTTTTAGTTTATGATTGCTGGGGTGACAGACTGGGAGGAGAGCTTTTACCCAGTCGCTTTATCATTCATTTCAGCTGCCTCTTTCTGACACAGAGAAAATTCAGTCCAAAAATGCTAACCTGAAAGCTCCAGTTTAATTTACTCCTCTGTATTTATGCTTAGGTATGTTCCCTTATGGAAAACTATTTTTGAACTAGCATTTTATACACAACTGCAATTTCCTATGCAAAACTTTGTGTAGGAGAAATAACAGCATCATGTTTGTAACCTGCAGACTCAGTCTGGGCACAGTTGGGGGGGGAGGGTTCAGCTGATCTCTACAAAGCAAGAGATCAACTCCATAGTTTTCAAATTTTATTAAAATATAAAACTGGTGTTCTGGAGTTGGAGGCTGTCCTAGGTTTCAAATAATCTCAGAGTTTTGTCCTTTCCCCCTCAAAACAATTCCAGATTGTGGGATTTCTGAGTTAGAAATGGTTTTATATTTAAGATTTCTTAACATTCTACTGCACTCCAACTTAAATTCAATTGTAAACTCCAATATGCCAAGTGAAAATGTTGTCAAAATTTATCTTAATTAAAAGATTCTTTGAGGCCGGCTTCTCTTTTACTGGCTGACTTTAATCCGGAGTTTTCGCTTAAAAGCCAATAAAGAAACCATCACACTTTCCTAACTCTGAAGGAACTTTATCAGAATGAAACTTAGTGGCCCAAAGGTTATTAGCCTTCCGCTACTCTTGTTTAGACACGGATTCTCTATGCATTTCTCCAGTTGTCCTCCTCTCTGGTGTTCTGTACAGTTTTAAAAATCAATGTATATCAATATATATATCTCCACTGAAAAAAAACTTAAAATCTAAACATTAATTTTATTCTTAATAAAATGGTATATACACAATGCCTTTCATCTCAAATATTAAAGCAGTAGATCTTAGGAGATAAATGAGTATTGTTACCCCCGTTATACAGACAAGAGTCAAGAGTCTCCGGTGTAAGAGCTTGTTCAAAGGGAGAAGCAGCTCGGTGTGCAACCGTACCATCTATAAGAAGGGTACAAATTGGACTTGCATGTTTTTTTCCACAGAGTGTTGACACAATGATGTCTACCGTACCAAACAAAAGGAAAACAAATAGAAAAATTGAACGGAATTTTACATTTCAAAATTGGGCACACATGATGTCAAATCGCTGGCTTTCCAACAAGAGCCATACTGCCCTTTAGGTCCTGGGCTGGTCCCTCTGGCATTTTAAGATCTATCAGTGACTCTGACAATAAAAACCAAGAGGATTAACACACAGTACTTTTTTATTTCTTAAGTCTGCTGACAGTGTCAACACTGCTTGTTGCCAAGTTGTTCTATAGCTTACTTTTCCCAAACAGCTATTTTTAAAAAAAAAATCTTTTAAATGTTCAATGCTCATAAAATAATGGCACAATGTCATCTCATGACCTCTGCCTCACCAAAAAGAATGGCAGGTCCCTCAAAAGCAGTCAGATGTGCTCCCATTATTTAGTCTTCTGTATCCATCTTTGTGATGCGTTTGGGCCCATTAAGGTATCCATTTCCATGGCGTTCAAAACATGATATGCTTGTGATTTAAATAGCTTTTTTTTTTTTTTTTTTAATGATACTTGCTGTGTAAGAGGGAATGCAAGCCCTGTTGGACCAAACTGCAAGGCCAGCACAGACTCATGGCTCATCCTAGGAGGAAAGCACTGCAAATCTGATTGAGGGACATCTGAAAATTCAAACAGGCTTCGACTCCAGGACAGCAGTCTGTATTGCTGGAAAAGGACTGAAATTTCACATCCTCTAAAATCTCCAACTAATAGAAATTATGGCACCAGCCAGCAGCATCAGGATTTCACAAGCCTTTCCCTAAACCAGGAAAGCCCTGGTCTCAACAAGGGCTGTGACCATTGCCATTTCACTCCTCAGATGTATTCCTTGCCTCTATTCTATAAGCGTGAAGGAGTGAGAGAGTTCAAGAGGTAGTTACACTCATTTGTCTTAGTCATCTATTTTTTCCTTTCCTATTTTGTCAGGTAGAAGACACCGAGGTCTTTTTATACCCTTCAGTTTCCTAGTGTAGCTTTATATTTCCAGATGTGCATAAATTCCTCTAAAAAAGGAAGGAAAGTTCCTGAGGCTTAGAAGTTATATATAACATTGCATAAAATTGCTCCTCAATGTATTTTCTGGGGCCTCTGTTTAATCCTGAAAGACCTGAATTGTCATCTTCAACTTCTGGTAAATAACTTCTGTCAAACTTCTTCTTATCAGGAGCACCCTCGTCCAAGCTTGTGCTACATATGACAGCAGTCGTGAGGGTGGGGGTAGGAATTACTCATTGCTGTGGAACAGGATCGGAAAGATAATTGGCTCTGAAATGGTGGTTTCACCATTGCATAACCCAGCTCAGTGTTACGTTTGTGTCCAGCACCGAGAAAATGTGCTTTTTGAAATTCCTAGCTAAACAGACATATGCTTTCATAGATCACTGGAGTTCATAAACACTGTGGGTTTTCATCAAGTTGGCAATTTGGTTTCATTTTGATCCAATGCCACAGTCAATTTGTTGACTTGATTTTGATTTGATGTCTGTAATGCTCCACTTTTACTTTCGTGGAATATTAATGCTAGATTGGCTTTGATTTCACGGTTCTATTTTAGTTCAAGTTTCTTAACAAAATGTATTGAACTGATACTTCTAACGGGATTTTCAAAAGTGCCTAATCTGCACAATTTTTTCAGTATGCAGCACCACTGCAAAGTTTTTGAAGACATGGGTAAGTATCAGCTAGTCAACCCAAAACCCCGACCAGCTCTCAGTGCAGCAAGGAGTTTGTTCAATACAGCAGTAGGCATAATAAAAACATCATCCAGTGGAGTAGGCGTTTGTGTGAAAAAAGATATGGCTTTGTTTCCGTTTCACTCATTTTTATATTTTTTTGAGAGTAATTCTTTTTAACAATGTCTAAGACAGAACAGAACCTCCATCCTTGAATATCGTGAGGGTCATCCAAGGATGCTTCTGGACAGAGAAAAAGGGGTACTTGCACACTCAGATGCAGCTATCCGAAGTGGCCAGCTGGTCCCCATGTGCCCCCTTGCACTGCAAGAGGGGACAAAAGCCCGTGCTCTTCTTCGCCACCTGCAAGAATTTATCTCCTCTGCCTGTCGGAGACCAGCCCATCAAGCGATACGCCTAACGCCGGGAAGTGCGAATGGCCCACAGAGAACGCAGAAATGCAAGTGCAGTTTCTGCATTGAGCCAAGGGTTTTCTGGTGGGAGGTAGGGATTGCTAAACTGTGAGGAAAACACATCACGGAGTGCTTTGTGCCGTTTTGTTGTTCCGCAGTGAAGGACGCTGAAGGGTCATTAAGGTCTGCATGCATAGCTCCCTACATTCACCTGTAAAATCGTTCACACCGAGTATAGTCATCCCCCCCGTCAGTGGGTGAGTTGGCAACAGGACTGCAATTTCCTAAATCTTTGCCCTGTGCTTGAACTGCGAGGCACTCTCCTCTCCGCTTCTGCATTGAATTCGGAAATAACCCACAGCTAAAGTGAGGCTAATTCAAAGCTAAGGCCTTTCACGGCTCTCAACGCCCTAACCCACTCCCGGCTTGACTCGGTATTTTAAAAGACAGAAACTGCGAAATGTAAATGTTCACGACATTAGGACTGTTTTATCTTTTCAGTCCAGTTTCTCTTTGGCTTTCTCCAGGCTCTAAAGATTTTTACTCTGTTACGATACCGAATAGCTAAGTGAGGCCTGCCACAGGTCACCTTCTTACCAGTTAGTTTTAATCTGGATTTACCACTCATCATTCCCAGCTCACTCTGCTCAGGCCAAGCACCCACTTCTCCGAGTAACGATTCTTACGCTGCAATATTCTCTCTGTAAATCAACCAAACGATCTCAGCCTCTGCAGACAAGCAAATTCATCTGGTGAACTGTCCGTTTTGTGGCACCAAGGACTCACAGGGGTTAACTCACAGAGGTTACTGTAGGAAACATTTTCCCATCTCCTTTGGGAGGCCCAAACAGGCAAAGCCCCCAGTTGAGAGGCTTGACGTCCATACCACTGCTACATCACCCGAGACTTTTACCGTGATGGCTTCGTTTTCCTCGCAAGCCCGTCCTCTCCCGCTGCCTGCCTCTCAACGCTCCTCCCCACCGAATTCCCAAACCTCTTCCCTGCACCCCCTTCCCAGGCTGCCTCCCCTCCCTCTCCAAGAGGCCTTTTCCAAGCACTTGCCATATGCCTGGCCCCACCAGTCAGCGCTGCACCTCTCATAATTTTGTATTTTTCAGCTCCCACAGTCAAATGATTAGGTGAGAATCTTGGCTTATGGTTTTAAGTAAGTTTCCTAGACCTCGTGGTAGCAAAGAGAAACTTAAAAACATGACTCAAGTGCACCCTAAAGGCTAAGAAACCTGAAGGCAATAAACCACACCCTAAATTTACTTTCCTTTTAAAATCTCAGTTTTAAGTTTTTAACCAATCTCAGGCCTTTCTCAGACTTTCTTTGTGATTTGTGAACATCTGGGATTGGCAGCGCTGCAGTCTGACCAAGCAGGTTGGAAAACATCGTCCTACAATCCAGCTGTTCCCTGGGGGTCCACTTCCCACCGGCCCCACCAGACCGCATCTCCTGAAATGCCCTCCTTCTGAGATGCACCAGGGACTCCTGCTCGGTCCAGAGGGTCCTGTAACGAGCCACTGCGTTGCCTGAGCTGCTGCTTCCCCATTGCTATCTTTGGAAAAGTTAATGACCACGTTGGTTTTCTCAGCCATCCCAGGGAGAGGGGTGTTCTTCAGGCAAGCACATATCTGGAAGCAGGAGAAAGGTGTGATCAAATCCATGTGTTTTCTGTCCCTGGAGGAATATGCATTCAGTTCTCACCAGCAAAATCCTTCTCACTTGTTTTTCCCCTGCAAAAGAATGATTCCAGACACTCCTTCAGCTTGGTAAACATGCGTAACCTGAGGTTGAATTTTTCCGAGTAACAAGCTTTTGTTTCTTTTGTTGTAATTTCCAAACATAGCAGACCTAGAATAAAGGTTTGTATAAGATTTGCCCATCAAAGATTATTGATTTCCTGCCTAACAAACATGGCATTTCACTCCAGCTGCTTACCCTGTTTTTCCCTCTGTATCTTATTCTGCTTTCAGACCCCACTGTCATGCTAGGCAGAAGAGCCTGCCTCCATTATTTCCCCTCTAGCCTCAGTAAGTGCTTATGCATTAAACTTAAATTGATTTTTCCCTCTGTTCTGTGAACACTGTCACTTGGTCTTCTGACCACATCAGTCCACTCCTGACAGTCAACAAAATTTGCAAAATATAAAGTATACGTTTTGTAAGTAAACTGAGGAATGCAGAATTCTAGTGAAACAAGGCCAACGTAATAAAAAGCACTGAAATTCAGTGCTTATGCTAAGAACATCACTGTTAGACTTAGTCCTGCTGTGATGAGAACTGCGGGGGTTATTAAATGTGTCTTCCTTCTTAATAAATCAATTGATGGTTTCAGTAGTGATGCACAAGTTGCTTCCAGGTGTTAGACAAAAATAACCAAATACAGTACAGTCACAACTGTGCTGATCAATGTGGGTTATGACAAAGAGTCTTCTAAAGGAAAAAAAGATTTCCAATCTTTGGTCTGCTAAGGGTTAGCCTTACTTGAAATAGCAAATAACTTTTTTTAATCTGTGCAGTCTTACTGGTCATGATCCATTACTGGAGAGCAATATCAATTAATGTATTTATTATTAATGATCAATATAAATATACCATAAAAACCAAAGCCCTGTTATTTCTGGGTAGGAGTTCGAGCATAAAATCATTGAAGCCCGCGGTTTTTGTTATTGTTGGGTGAATAAACAAATTATTGGAAAAACTGAGGGGGCTCCAATGACATAAACCCACAGCTCCTGGGGTCGAGTCCCAGACGATGGGAGACTTGGGGCATCTCATCTGAAAGGGCAACTCATTTCTTGGTGCCCTGCCTGAAAGCCTGCATGGAACAAAATCAGACACAAGCACACAGCAGAACATCTGCAGGTCCTTTGCCTACCAATCAAACGTCTAACGTGTGCTACACACAAACCACGTCAAATAATTAATGAACGCCTTGATTATACTGCTGACCTTGTGAGGAACGCATTTTCTGTCACTGAAAAAATCAAACTCATGTGAAGATGAGCTGCCCCTCTCCTTCTCTATAGGAACTACAGTGACCACCTCCTTAAATGTATGCTTCGCGGGATGTAAGTGGGGACGTAAGGAAATCGCCCTCTTGTTGCGGGCTGATGGCTCCTTCAGTGGGACCTACACAGGGGCACTACAGGCTCCTCCGAAGGGAGGCAGCCCGCTGAAGGAGGGATGGGCTAAGAAGGAAAGTACAGAGAGAAATGAGACCGCGGTCTGCTCCAGTTGCTGCTTGATCTGTGAAGATAGCAGAGCCTTTTCTTAATATATGCTTTTAGGCTAGGATTGAAACACTCAATAAAAATATACCTGGAGCTAACAGACAATTAGCTTTTATTGCTACTGCCTTTTGTCTGTCAGTACTCCTTAGATTAACTGCTTTACTTTTATTCCAGTATTTGAACAAATGGTGCTATTACAAGCTTCTCCTCAGAACCAGTGAAGTGGTTTGTTTTGGTAGCTAGGAGTACATTATACCCCACAGACTATGCTCTAAGTCCTGAAAAGAATAAAAACCTTTGTGCTGTGCTAGATATTATACTAAGTGGAAACCGAAAATTTTATAGGCAAAACACCTCTTGCAAAGCATGACTTCTGCAAGTGGCATTGTCCGACTTCACTGGGAGTTGGGTTTCCCACACAGCGAGCTTCCCGCTGATTGAAATCAGTTCCAAAACTGCACACTGGGAGCTTTTACAAACTTTATGGAAACATAAACTAGTGGATGCCATTACGCTGGTGAACTCGCAGCCTGAAACGCAGGTTAAGATAAACAAGCTCCTCTTTTGCTGAGCTTCGCCCCCTTCCCCAGAGCACTGCTTTCACCTGGTGAAGAAGCAGAGCAGCATCTTTTTCCTGACGGTGGGCACCAAAGGCTGCTCTTCCATGGGGACCAAGGGCTCTCCAGAGAGCACTGCCAGCTTTCCCAAGGTCTGACAGCACCAACGTACACTTACGTTTTCTCTTTTTTAACTTGTATCTTTTATTCTTGCACCCCAAGAGAAAGAGGAAGGTGTGATCTCTGTCTTGATTAAGCTAAAATGCAATAGCCGCTTTCGCTTTCTGAAAGTGCCTGGAAGCTATGCTCCTTTTTCTGGTCAGACGGCTGCCTTGGAGGAAAGGCGGGTGGTGCCTATGTTTACGTGTCGGAGAAGTGACATTGGCAAGATCAAGGCGAAAACTGTGCGTATTTTTTCCCCCGGTAGAAGTGGAGAGAGTCATTAACAACTCTGTTACGAGCTGTGTCCGTTGTGCCACGTGGCAAGAAGTAAAGCAACAGCCTGCCTGGGGATCAGTGTTGAACAGAGAGATGACACAGAGCACGGGGGAACTGAAATGACTCACCCGCTTTGCGTTCAGCTCCACACCTACAGCCTCATGGATATTACGTTAAAAATAAATTGAAGTACTTTACATCATCTGCTTTAAAACCGCGGTAATATTAGTGACAGCTACCAAGGTGCTGTGCTTCTGTAAAACTCGCACTTCACAAATATTAAGGTATACAATTATTTATAAACATGTCAGTTTTATAAAACAATAGAAATATGGTAAATGCAACTAAAACCATGCATTTAAGTTCAAAAATAGATAAATAAGAAATGGAGATGTCATCCTGTCATGCAAACTGAGTGACAGATTAATAAAATTTTCCACACATTTCAATATATTTATCATACACCTTCACTGAGCATTTCTAACCGTGACATGTTCGCGTAAGATTTTTTTTTTAAACTGAGTTTCAGCAAATGTTTACTTTCCCAGAAGAACAATAACGCTGGACTGGACCAGTGGTCCGTCAGGTGAAATTCATAACAACCACAGCATTAATGCAGCTGCATGATGAACTTGGCCTTCATCTTTAATATCCTTGTGATTAAAGCATGACTATAAATGAAAACAACTGAATTCCTGACACCACAGTTGTTAGCAGGATATTTTCTTCCACTTACTTCTCCAGCACTAAAATTGCACCCATAACTGAGACTGAGAGTTGTCCTTAATTTGTCGAATTGGTTCATCCTAGGTTTTTTTTCTCTTAAGATTTCTAACATCTTTCTTTTTACTTTGACCTCCACTTAAAATGGCAATGACACCCTTTTATCCCCCTCTTTCCTGAGTAGCTGAGGTTATTTTTTTCCAATTATTCTTTCCGTGTGCCTTGCCTTGCATTACTCAGTAGCGTTTTCCAGCTTCTGCTGTACCTTGCTTTAGCTTGCTTTCGTCCTTCCGAGTTCCTCGGTCATCTCTCATCCAGGCTAACCTGGATCACTTTGTCTACTGCATATTTTTCATCTTAGTGTTCATCTGCTTTTCAAGAAAAATACACATGTAAACACGTGTGGATTCAGAGAGGGAGCCTGAGGCACTTCAGTATTAACCTTTGCCCATACTAAAAATTAACCATTTAATCCCACTTCAGTGAGGCTTTCTGTCTTTCAATCAGGATGGCGCAGCACTTCAGCTCTCATTCCACAAACACCTATTCTCCTCAGCCATCCCTCACAAGAGGGATGAAGCATTTTCTGAAAAGAAAATTCGATTAAAATGTCATCCCATTCTTCACTAGGTTTTTGTTAACTTGTTCAGGTTTTTTTTATAGACAAGATCAGATTTATCAAATGAAAAACAATCTGGCTTAAAAATATCTGAATATTATTTCAGTATCTCCAGGTATCAGCACCTTGACCTTGTAACATCCTTCATGTTTGTTCCTGAGAAAGAATAGGTTTCAGAAAAATATATTCCCTAATAAACCATGCGATGAAGATTGAGACAAATCTTTCACCACACTGCAGTACTCATTCTCCCTAACTATAGTTCAGCAAACTTAAAGGTTTTTGTGCAGGTTTTATGATTTCATTATATTGAAGACTTAGTTTTATATAGTCTCTTATATCTCTGCTTATCTGTGTTTCACGTTTCCCACATCTCTGAATTCTTATCTTTTTCTCCTCTTTATTTCATTCAGTTGGGCAGAATTACCATTTTTTGAAGAATTCTTGTTTGCTTAGGAAAAATCACTTGAGCCTTGCCACTGAACCTGGGGTGTTTTCTCTTACCATCCTGCTTTGTGTTGTATCTATGTCCGTTAAGAAATTCTTCCAGGTGGCCTTCACACTAGTTTCTAATCATTTTCACATTTTAAAATACCTTTATCTGTAGGTGGTTTTTTTTACCAGATTTCTCATTACGCAAATTATTTCTTTCTAAAGTAAAGTGTTAGGGTGATAATTAATTTCTATTAACTTACTCCTTTGGAACATACATGAGGGTTTTTTAATGGAAGTGTCTAAATTTAGATTGAAAAACAAGTAATTTGATTTTTCTAAAGGACTGAGCTCTCTGGCACCATATGGAACTGCTCAGCATTTTTAAATCATGATATTTGAAGGTAAAATTGTGCATACCTGTTATTTCTGAAGTCTTGAACCATGTCATTTCAGAGGAACAAAGCAAACTTTACATGGCACTCCAAATGTCCAAAACAAACAAATAACATCCAAGAAACTAGGCCTGCAACAACATTTTAGAAATATTATAGAAAGCAGGTCTGGTCTGTCCATGCTTTAGGGCCCACTCATAAGCAAAAACTTTATGAGCAGAAATCTGAGGATACTAACTAATTGCTAAAGATAACAGAGCAATTTAAATCTGTTCCTCTGGAAATAATATTAATTACCAACATTTTTACAGCACTGCCAACAATATAACACACACAAAGCCCCCAGAAATGAATTAGTGACCTCAGCCTTTCTTTCCTATAGCTATATTCAGATTTACATACTTTCCTGAGAAGCACTTAACTTCAGTTAATGAAGCTATCACTCAACAAAAGAGAAATGCTTGAACAAACCTTCTGGTATTCATCAGGTAGGTGTAGCACAGTTATGAACCACGGGCTCTGATTGACACCAAACAGTGACAAGTTTTCAAGATACAGAAATTCAGTTAAGGCTTAATTTGCAAAAATTATCTCCATCCTTGTTTTGTTATTTTGCTATTTTTCCAGAATCTCGCACAAACTGGGTGGCTGCAAGATGGAGCATTTGCAAAGTGATTGTAAAGGACACTATTCTGCCACATCAAATTAGTTAGTCTGGAGTCCTTCCTAGCTTTCTTCTTTGGCTTTATGTCAGTAGCTATGCCAAAGAATCATAAGAAACAAAAAAAAACAGGCTTAAAGTAAAACAGATCTGTATTTTGGTTTTTATTATTAAAATAACCAAAATAAAAGCAAAATTTTTTATAAAATTAAACATTTAGTTCAATTA
Source organism: Cariama cristata (assembly GCF_000690535.1). Lineage (NCBI taxonomy): Eukaryota > Metazoa > Chordata > Aves > Cariamiformes > Cariamidae > Cariama > Cariama cristata. Next base: position 93,056 of record NW_009614746.1, read on the forward strand.
CAATCTCTGAACTCAGTTCTGAGTCACTTCACCATAGCTGTCACTTTTCCAGAAATTTCACAAGCCAGTGGTCTTCTTGACACTTAAACAAACTTTTAATTCTTCAAGAAATTCTAGAGCAAGTCAAATAAAAATATCTTATAAACCTGCCTCAGTGTTTCACATGATGTAATCCAAGTCATTCATCTAAAGCCCCTTCCCCTAATAAATCACTTGGTTAATTAGCTCCGCCATGAGCTAACACAAAGATAAGTGCTGTCGTGCTTCGGTACCAAAGCTGTAGTTTCCCTCTGTTATGCCAAGTAACAGATTAGATAGTAATCTAATGTGAGGTTTAGTTATTTCAAACATAGGAAAAAAGAATATGCACTGTAATTCAACACTAACATGTTAATGTTCATCATCATTACTACCAGTTTTGATGGCGTCTTTCCCCAAGAGGCTCTTATCTTCTTGAGACAATTAACTTCTGCTGCTAAAAAGATGAAATATGAGGTGAGATGTCATGTTTGAAAACATTTACTATATCAAAATCAACTTATGTAATTTTTTTTAATATTAGTTCAAATGCCAGACGGTGCTTCCTAACAAGTCCACAAAAACCTTTCAGGTACCCTTTGGTACTGATTACACAGATGGGAGTAAGTTCCCAGTGAGAGTAAATACCATGTCTTCATCTACTCCTAAATGATTTATTCCCTCTGATGATCTGCCCCGCTTAGTAACCATTTCTTGGTTCCCTAGTTACTACCTGCAGTAGCAAATGATGGCTCCTGCAGTAGCAGGGTACTCACAACAGCGAGTAAAGTGACAAACAGAATGAAGTGGGTGGACTAACTCTGAAGATAACACAAAATGGAAATTCCTACCAGAGGAGTGCTTGAAGACATGCTGTCAATAACTTCCTCCGTCACTAAAAGAGCAGTGCATTCATGCCAGCAAATCTTTTGAGAAGAGATGTAAAGCTCTTCTCAAAAGAGCTCACCCAGGCTTTTCTCTGATGAGTCCATCCAGGCTCTTCACTGATGGACAGACAGACAGACATGTCATTTACTTCTTTCAGCCTCTTGAGCCTATTTATAACCCCACCTTCCTATCTGTCAGACCATAACAGGATCCACACCTACACACCGAGTCTATCCCCACAATGGTCATAACCGGTAATAGCATCTTCTTTGAAAAGAAAACCCAAATACAGAGCGGGCAGCCTCTTAACAGATGATGTGGCACGTTCCACAGCTGGCAACTCACACGGGTTTCTCTGCCCTGCTGTCCCTGATAGCCTTGCTGGTTTGTCAATTGTTTTTTTCCAGCTGGGAATAATAGACTTAAAATTTAACAGAAAGTAGAGAATCTCATCTTAATTCTACTAACAATTTAGGAGACTTAGAAATTGGAAAGATGAGATTTGGCATCAGAAGCCACCTGGCAATGACCAGTATTATAAGGTTGCCTCACAATTGTAATTTTAAAAGCAAATTTCCCACCAGCTGTGAAGTTAAATGACAATAGAACGGAGATGAGAGTAGAGAGAAATAAAAATCTTCTCTTCCTTCCTATTTAGTCCGTTTGCATTGCACATGGCCAAGTCATTGTCTTCTAGGTCAAACAGTCGCAGGTATACAAGTTGCTGAGCAACGACACCGCTATGAAGAGCAAGCTGCCCTGTCCAAATTTAGTGAATACGCTCTACAGATTCTAATGGGTTTATATAAAATTATATCCATAAATTAAAAGGTTTTGGTGGTGTTGTTCACGGATATTGCAAGTGTGCGTTGTCCATCACTTTGTATTTTCTGTATTCCATGTTTTTATAGAAAATTAAGGTAAAAGGAATAGCCCACAGGAAAAGAGAAAGTAGGAGCAATTATGCCCAATCCAGGCTCATTTTGCACAGCGGCGGGTACCAGATGAACCATATTGCAAGGGCGATGTGGAGCCCCAGGTCCTATTTTTCTTTCATTCCCATCTCACCGGGTCAAGCCTGGCTCATGCCATGCCCAAGAGGCTGCCATGTTGGGGTCCCGCTCCCCTGGGCAGGGTGGGAGCCCCACCGTGCTGTCAGCACCAGAGGGCACTCCGGGATTAGCGTATGGCAGCATCCTTCCGCGCTTCCTGACCCCATGTTGGCCTCCGGGGTCAGGCTCAACGCTCCAGCATCCATCACGAATTTCCCACCAGGAGACCCGTGGCATGACGAAAGCAATGCACTTTCCACTCTCGGCCCAATAAAGGAGGGGTTATGCGGCTGGTGAGGACCTGACCAGGTGGTATTACGACTTTTGTCAGCGTAGATAAATAATAGTCGCCTTAGGGGTGAAGTAGCGAGCTCGGGAAGAAGTGATGTGGTTCTTCCCAAAGGAATGGTCGGTGTAGCACTTTTCAGTCACCATGCTGGGTTTCTTTCCTCGTGGGGTAATACGTATTACTCTGACTTCACCTCCAAAATCCCGCTCTTAAAGAAGCTCAGTTTGCGACTACTCGCACATCTTGCAGAAAATGCCGTGCCTTTGTGAACGAACATCTCCATCTCCTCCCCAGCAAGGCAGGGAGAACGGCAGATTTCCAGAGGTCTGCTTTTCCTCGGGTGCTAATGAGAAATCAGTTTAAGAAGTGGCCAGTTAATGGGCTAGAACATGAAGGAGGGGAGAGGGCTACCCTACCAGGCTGTCACTTTCCAGAAGGCAGAAGAAAAATCTCCCTGAGGTTCAAAGGCCACCCATGACTGGAACGTGAGAGGAGCCCGTTCACAGTGAGCTCCACTGCCCTCTTTGTGATGGGAGACTTACATTGACCTTAAACCATCTCCAGCTGCACTTTAGGAAGTCTAGCCTTAAACAGTCTCAATGATGTTGATTCTAAACTATTCCCTTCATGACTAATTCATATTTTTCCTTGATATTTAATCTAATTTGCTGCAGGCTAAGCCCTAGGGGTTTTGGCCTGTTGACAAATGAAAATGACTACTCCCTGTACTCCTCTTCATTCTCGCTGTGGATCTACAGCTACTTATTATCTCTTCCTGGTCTTTTTTTCTGTTTCTTCAAAAACTCCTAGAGCATAAACACATCTGCTACTCTTCTTCTTCCTAGTTAAGGGAGAAGTAGATTCCAGGTGTTCAGAGAAGGCTGAAGCAGACGCTATTAGCGAGTTTTAGGTAAATGCCATGTTCCCCACACACCTATCTAGACCAAATCCTTTAGTGCCTAAATGCCTTTAATTACTACCTATAGGCTCATAGTGAAATACTTAGCCCTGGGGTGTTTTCCTCCTTGCTCTTCTGGGTAATATATCAGGGTATCTTCTCCACTGCTCCTGTTGGCTTTCGTTTAACAGCTATTACATGCTTCATTAATATTTTAAGTAACATACACTATACACCTCATGCTTAATATGACCCGTTCAAATGGTAGTAAGTTTGAGCTTGATCCTGAACTATAATATTCCACAGATCCTTTACAGAGAGCTTCTCAGTGCTACATGTATAAATACAGGGAAATCTGCTCAACAAAAACTGGCACGCTACGGCCACCGAGTTTCTGGTGTGAAAGAAGCCAACGCCTCTTTGTCATCCTGGAGCAAGGCTTGTATTCTTTCCTTTTGCTTAGAAAATACTCTGAAAATCCAAATTGCAAAAATGACAGCTAAGTGGGTTCTGCAGCAAGTGGGATGGCAGTGCAAATTCCAGCCCAAGTTTTTGTAGGCGGCCTTGGGCAGGTCTTTTACCTACCTCGCATCTCTCAATTTCACCTCTATAAACTGGAGATACTGTTCCTTTCCCACATGGGAAATGCACTGATACCAGTGAGATATTTGGATGCTACAGAAGGAGAGCTAGGCAAAACTTGTGTGCGGTCAAATTCTAAAAGTCCTAAAGGATAAACAAAAAAAGAAAAGTAAACCAGATTTTATCTTCTTTCTATTTACCTGCCTCTAACACTAGAAATTCCCTGGACTCACTGCTGTTCCCTCATGTTGTCTTCATAACTGAAGCTTTAATCTGGCCAGATCACTTAAAGATGCGCAAAGCTTTTTCCACGAGCTGCCTCCCTGCGACAGCGGGTTTAGGCACCCCAGCCACAGCAGTGCCTGGGACGAGCAAACGAGCGCCTTGGGATGTGGATTTCTTTCTGTTTTGGAGTACCATGCACTAAGCAACAGATAATCAATGCAACAATACTTTTAACCCTCTTTGGCTACATTTTAAAAAGAAATCATTTGGAGGCTAAAATGGAGAATGAGAAATTTCATCTTAAAAGGCCAATTTTAGTAAGATAAACATTTTGCCTTACAGGAGGAGAAAAGGAGAGGCATTCCCACCTGCCGCCTGTGATTGCTGCCTGTGTCCTCTAAAGCAATGATCCATCCCACAGGCCAAATTCTTCCAATTTTGGCCACGCAGGCATCACTTATGAAAAAGCGCCTGGTGCTGGAACATGCCTTTTTAGAAACAAAAATGGTCAGTTTAGTCATGCTATAGGGATATTTGTGAAGCCATCAGGGAAAAAGCAAATCATGCAAGCTGAGGTTAATTTCTAAGCCCTTGTCCCACAGGGTTACTTAAACACGTGAATCCAAGATTTTTCAGATAACTGCAGAGCATTTGGGCAATATAATGCAAGTTCAGAAAGTCTGGTCCTTTCAAAAAGCATTGGACGCACTGCTCATGCCCTGCGCGGTCTCAGTGAGTACACAGCGAGCGTGGGGGCCTCCCCGTGAATATGGGTACACAGTGAACGTACGGGGCTGCCAGGGAGAACACCGAGCACTTGTGAAATTGTGCTCTTGTACACCAAAGGGTATCACAGGGCTGGAAATCACAGGTAAAATAAGCAGCTCCTCAGAGTCTTCCCAAATTTTCTACAGGAGAGAAGAAATAATATTCAGGGAAAAAAATGCACATATATCAACCCTGTTATCAAATACATTATTTTATTTTGATTTCTTCAACCCCCTGGGCAGCAACCACTGATGAATGTAAGTTACCACACTGAAATGGCTGGAATTACTCGCATATTGGCAGGTAAATAGGTGTCTGCAGGATTCTGTGCCTGCTTTCCGATTAAACATCAGTGCCACACAAGAGGTAATTAGCATTATTGTAATAATGGTATCATTTTTTGTCTTTTTTTTTTTCCAGTCAGGAATTAGAAATAGGAAATATTATGATGTCAGTCTGCACGAGAAGAGTGCTGGACCCGCAGAGTTTTACAGAACACTGCAAGCATCTTGCTGGTGCAAACAAGAGCAACTCACCATAAAATTAAGAGAACAAACACTATCCACTCAACAGCGTAGAACACAATGTTGTTCTTTATTATATTATTTAAAAGGGGCAGATTTACTCGGTCATAAATTAATAATTCAGAAGGTGTAAGAAGACACAGCCAATTAGCTGCAGTAATTTGCATTTTTATGCTCCTTCATTAGTTTTCTAAGGTTCTTCTTTTCTATTATAGCAATGCAAATGCCATCTTCCAAAAGGTGAATAGCCAACCTGTTTTTTGTTTGCATGGTAATGAAGACTCTTCAATTATTGAAAGACCAAACAATTTAATAATTTTTAAGATAAAGCTTTGTTGCTGCAATATCTCTTCTTTATGTTGGTTGTCAGGAAACATGCTTTTTTAATGTAATTTATTTTAACCTGAAGCAGAGAGTTTATCAGGTGGCTGATCTTCTGAGGTTGCTAAAATCATGCCTAACTTTAATGATGTGAGTGACCCCTTGAAAGGAGGTATTAAAATCCTTTCTTAACTCAGAGGCTGACAATAATTCTGTGTACGATGGTTTTGTTTGCAGTGTAGGGTCTCTTTACCCTTGTGCAGGAATAAAGCGCTGTAGGTGACCCTGGTTTGGCAGGGGGTTGGACTGGGTGATCTCCAGAGGTCCCTTCCAACCCCAACCATTCTGGGATTCTGTGGGTTTAATATATGAATTGGACTGTTAGGGGAACTTCCCTTTCTTATCACGGAAGGCAGGGATGCTCCCCCATGCCCCAGATACCCGCTGGCACCTGCATCTTCAAAAGCTTCCTTGCCACCTGCCCCGGAGATCTCCCTTTTGGTCATTACTGTCTATGGGCACAGTCTTGCTAAAGTCGGCGTCTCTAGCTTCTGAGAAACACTCCCGAGGACAGCAAGGTTAAAGCTAAAAGCCTTCCTGCAGGCACGACTACAGCCTTGGTCAGCAGAGTGCCACGGGCCAAGGACTTGCTTCGTCTCTGCCTTCCCATGCAGGGCACCAGTAAATCCCACTGGCTTCTCGCAGAGCTGCTCCTAACCTGCAGCTGGCCTGACACGTACTTATTTTTCCATTTTTACTCTGGTATTTTCCTTTCCAAATGCTTTCCATGTGAGACCATTTCATTTTATTTTTATAATTATTTTATTTTTAATACAGGCCCTCATTCCAGATGTAGATAGTACATACACACACTCAAGCATACGTATAAGCAAAGTAATGCTGAGCCTGCACCTTTATATAAATGTCTCTGAGGCAGAGTGTAAACCGAGAGAACTCTTCAGAGGCACAATGGCGATTAACCTCCAAAAAAAAGGGAAAAAAATAAAACCTAGAGGATTAAGCAAAATTATTATATGTTTTTTGAGGCAACCTCTGAAGGGACCTGGCTCTTCAGGTTGCTGTGAATGGTGTCGGATGGCTGAAGAAGCCACAGGAAACCTGCCCTTCTCTGTTCACCTCTGCAGGATGCTCGTCTTTTGGGATGTTTGGTCTTTCTAGGGACAACCTGGAGCCATGCCCCCTCCCAAGGGCCACAGCACCACTCCCCAGCCCACCGAAATCCCCTCCATCCTGTTCCCCAGTCGCTTCGCCTTTTTTTTCTTTTAGCAGAGCTGGAGTTCACAAATTGTTCAGATTGTCTTGGAATTTTTGTCAAGAAACAATTCACAAGGTGGCACGGTTTCTGTCGTTTCACGGACAGTGCAGATAGCATGCTTATAACACAGACCAAATGACCGACTGTAAGAGCAGCAGGGTGTGTTGGTGTGTTTTAAAAGGCTTTCTTCCTTTTCTGTTAATTTGCTGGTGGAGGCTGCGTGCGAAGGCCGGGCTCTGAATCACTCCAAGCAGGAAAGGGAGGGTGGCAGAGGAATGGACGGCTGAATCAGCTCTAAGAGCTGTGACTCGACAGCAAGCAACACTATGCCAGTGGGTATAACAAGGTGAAAGAGGTGCCTGCAGGTGCCACGAGAAAGGAGAAACAAAATGGCTTAAGTTAATATGTACTTTTAAGTAGAATTGACCAAAAATAAAAAAAAAAAAAAAAAAAAAAACAAACAAACTTTGAGCAAATAAAGGCATCTGAAAGCATAAAGAAGAATATTTTCTAAAATCTTAGCAGGGGCAGGAGTCTCTATCTATGCCCTTACTCCTCCGTTACCTCCTCGCCGTGTTCCCAAGCCCAGCCCTAACTCGCCTGCTGCATGACCCCATGCAAGGGGAACAGGGGTGCTCCGCGGGCAGGCTGGGGCTCTCGCTTGTGTTCCCACCGCAGGACAGAGCCTCCGACCTGCAGAGTGAACCTCTAGAGCTGTAGCGTGTTACTCTAAAAACACCGACAGAAAGGAGGATCTCTGAACATGCTGCTTTGGAGACAAAAGATCAGCTTTTTGTAATCTAGGTGAATTTCTGTCCTTTCTGTCAACCGGAAAAATAAATCTTTTATGATGTAGCGAAGAATTAGAACATTTCATAGCTTATATACCTGGTATTTAGCTTATAAACTAAAATTACCTGCAAATAACATTTTTTAACAATGTCATTAAGTTCTTGTCACAGATCATCTCAACAGAACATTCCCATTTCACATTTCTGACTGAAAGATACTAAGATTAGAAGGGATCTGTTGATTGTCTAATGCAACTCCGTTCATCACACACCTACAGGACTCCCCTAAATTAATTTCTGTATCAAGATCCACAGTGCAGCAAAGCCAGACTGGAAGCCGATCACGGCTTCAAATTTCCTGTTCAGAGAAAGGTCACTGCAGTCTTCAGTAAGTTTTTCCGATGGTCAGTTCCCTTCTCTGTGGTAAGTTACTTCAAGCCTAAATTTCTCTAATTCCAGGCAATGGATTTTTCTAATCTTTGCCAGAGAAGTTAAAGATGCCTTTGTACCATTTTTCTGATCTTTAGTAAGTCAGAGTTTGAACTTTAGTCCTGCATATTTTCCAGCCCTTTAAGCTCATTCAGAGTTCCTGTCAAACCCTTTTTTTTAAAAAAAAAAAGAAAAGAAAATAAGTAATAATATAGAAACAAACCCAAAATAAAAAGACCCGAATCCTTTAGAGCAGGGTACCATGAGCGGAGATGCAACACGGCGGCGGCAGCAGGCTGCTGGGTCCCAGCCCAGGCACGGGGGAGCTGTGCAGTGCCCCACTTTATCAGACGCACAAAGCCCCAGGCCAGACCGGGTCAAGGAGCTACGGCCTGTGCAGCATCTTCCCTTTTCCCTCACAGTACATCTTTGCCTGAGTAATACAAGCTCCCTGCTTTTATTCATATTCTCCTGATTATAGTCCAATGATCATTTTAGCACTTTGGCCGTGGCGCACCACGGGAGCTCCATGTGTATCTGATTATCCATCATAAAATCAAATCCTTTTCAGTCCCTATTTCCCAGCATGGAGTCTCTTCCATCCTACAAGCGTGGCTCACGCTGTTCCTCACTGCACGAGCTTCCAAAAAAACACCTTGTTCCATTTTGTAAAGAAATTCAGATTGCTCTCTGTCACTTGCCAGCCTTATTTATCATTTAATTCTCCACCAGTTTTAGTGGTATAAGAAAACTCCATCAACAAGATGTCATGTTTTCTTGTCTCATTAATAAAGATAATGGGTGAGGGGGGCACTCTCACAAGGAACAAACCCTCACCATGATGGCTCCTCATTTACAGTTGTAAGACCTATTAATTTTTAATTAAATTCATAGATGTTAGGCGGATTTTCTATTGCTTTATTTTCCTAACAAAATGTCTTCTGGTGTGAATGCATATCCCTTCAAAAAGTTTATTACATCAACAATATTATCTTGATTGAAAAGAAATTGTAAGCTCATCAAAGTATGGTATCAAATTAGTCTGACAAAATTTATCTTTGCGAAGCTCATGTTGATGGACATTAATTGTGTTTGAGCAATCTCAATATGATAGGCCCTTAATTTCCTGAGTCAGTCCTGTTATCATTTCTCAATATTGGCACAACATTAGATTTTTCCCAACTTGAAAATTCCCCCGTTTCAAGACAGTAATCATCAACATTAAATGCCTATGGGGGTCTTTTGCTAGTTCTTTTAAAACTATCAGATGCAAGTTAATTAGACGTGTAGATTTTAAAATGTCTAACTTTAATAAACTGCTGTGTACCTGGTTAAAATTAAAGGGACTACATCATCATGTCATAAGACTCCACAACCTGGCTTTCCCCAACTGCAGACACCAAGTGACTGAGATTCTGCTTTTCATGAATTCTTGTCAGTTCTGCTATCATCATACAGTCACAGAACAATAGTATCACCACGATTCCCGGTACAACTGAACTCCTTTGTCTACCTTTTCATTCTTAAATCTGCTAACCATAGATTTTGTTGTTAACATTCTGCTTCCACTACCTACTTTCTACAATCTAAGACAGTTGTTATTATGACTGCTCCAGCTTTTTTTTTTATCTCGTTTCACTATGATTTGTAGATGCCTTTTATTTTACTTTGACCCATACTGTTCTTTCCTTAAGTCACTGTGACAACATCATTCTGAAATATGCAATTTGGGCATCTAGTAAAATGTCATTTGATGATGGACAATTATCTTTCTCGGTTTTCTGTTTACATTTTCTCCAATTAATTGTCTCAAATTTATTTTCAGCTTTATTAAATTGTTCATTTCAAACCCCCAAGAATATGTATTCTTGGCAGAACTCACAATAAAATGTAATCAAGATAAAATCAGTTTCATCTGTTTTTTCAGTTCTGTAATTAACTCTTCACTTCATAAGGTCTCATATAGAATTCTGTCCCATTAGATACAATTTTTGTTTATATAGGAAATTGTTATATATAATTTTGAAAATTCAAAGGGTGCCTTAAAACCAGCAGCCTATGTCACATGTCTTTCAAAGTGATGTCAACCCATAAAAATATCTGCACGGCCATTTGCCTTATTCTCTAGTGTCTTTGGATATTTCTAGCAAACCAAAGCTAGGAAACCCTCTTGTGCTTTATCAATGTGACTTTAATCCTACAGGATCCTTCTCCTTTTTTATCAAGGGTCAGTAATTTGGACTTGAGCAAGGCCATTTTAAAACAGTGTGTCTCTCCTACTGCATTTTTCATTCCATCTTTTCAACATAGACTGTTACAGCCAATAATTTTAACATTAGGAGCATGGGAATCTTCGTATTTGTTTTCAGAAGACCTAGGTTTACGCCTATTAATGAGAAATTTCCACTATGTTTATAGCACATAAGAAATGAAATGCTGTACATATTAGAATAAAATAAGTTGCAATTAAGCTATGTTATTAAACGTTGTAACATTTAAGTGCTATGGTTATATTGGCCATAGACAAGGTCAGATAACATAACTGAAGTCAGCGTGAAATGCCAGAAAAGGTAGACATTCCATATTTCTTCCTCTACACTTCATTTTCTTACAATCATTCTACTAGTTATAATGAGTATGAAGTATGACTGAGTCTAGACAAATGTGTTAAGGGCTTCTATTAGCAAATTTCTTGGTACAGCTGTCATTATTTTTTTAAGTTGCTATGGAGACTTACTAGTTCGAGGCATCACTGTTTCGATGATTTTCCATAGCAATACCGCTTTGGCTCCAGTGCACACCCCCAAACAACCATGAATGTCCTCCAGGATCATTTATCTCCAGTTGAACATACCAAAATATCGACACAATTGCCTAGAATGTGGTAGTAAGCAGTAAGATTTGCTAAAGGACTGAGCTGATGACCTACTTGCTAAAACTATTGTTGGGTAGAATGAGTTTCATAATTAAGATTTCAGTAAAAAAATAGGTAAAAATACATAGTTGGGAGAAAATAGGAAAGGCAGAGTATTATGCCAAAATAATATTTTTATGCTTTCCCAACAATTCAGGTTTTAAACCTCAAGGACAGAACACCCCTGGTAAATCTCAGACTTCTCAGAATTTAAAATACTAAATTCTCTCAGGTTTCTTCTCTTCCTTTTTATGCTCAAACAGAAATGACTATTTTCTTTTTCCTTTTTAGATAATTGTTGCTTTGTGGAATTGTGGAAGGAATACATTCTCAGAATTGCATAGCCCAGTGGCAATAGTGTCAAATGACAAAAATCATAACCCACCTTCATATGGACAAAGCATATAGCTATTATATGCATGAATGAAAATCTCACAGTGCAGCCGTGTAAAATATCCTGTTCTGAATTTAAAACACTCACGGTCTGATACGCCTTTCATCCGCTGCGCAGATATAAACAGCCAGGAGTAATTGGTTTTACGCCAATGGAAGCGGAGTGCAGGAACCCACTCCAGGCTGGGAGTGAGGTGGACCTCGTCTCCCAAAAGTGCCAGGACAAAGTGAGGGGGAAATACACTGAAAAGTTTACTTCCCACCATTTATTTTCACTGATGCTCCTCAGCTTTTTCTTGTAGCCTCCATCCCTGTCTCCTTCTCTTTTTACACATTAGTTCCAGTGACATTTTGTTAGAAAATCCAATATCGACTAAAATTTGCAGGATGAACAGCCACCCAATAGAGCCTTCCAGAGACAGAAAAAAAAAAAAGGAGAGCAGTTCAAGTGAAAACCAAAAGGAAAGTTAATCGAAGAAATTTTTGCCAGTCCAATGATACTTCAGGCTGTTCAGGTCAGTGATTCTGTGATCTGATTCATTATTCCACCCTCTTGGTGAGCAGGAGCGGAGCAGATGCCCTCACACCCGCCTGCAGCCCTCGCGTTGGGCTCTGAAGCAGCAACAGCCGTCCCGTTCCCTCTTATTTCTCATTGTCGCTGATATCCACATGCCTGGCTTCCTTTCCTGCAGCTCTCGGGTAACTCGGGACTATAGTCGGGTATTTTTTATAAGTGTAGCTTTTCTTTGCTAGTTTGATGAAGTCTATTGATAAAGAAAAACACTAATAACCAAAAAAAACAAAAACAAAACAAAAAACAACCCACCCTTTCTGTTTTTCTCTTAATAATTTTATTTCAGTATTTGGAAGAAGCACCAATAGGCATCTCCAATTTTTTAAAGGTGTCCTGCTTTTTATTTTCCTAATGTTTCACATCATGAGTTAATTTTACTTGCAGGTGTTTTGCTTGCATTGCCAATATATTTTCCATTAACTTACGTCTTTGTAAGCACACGCAGACCACGTGATGCTCATCTAAGAACTTTTTTTTCTATAAAATTCATGCACAGCGTGTATAACACAGTTTTCACGTCAGCAACAGTCCTTTTCACTGTAAAAAAAGAGTATTTCTCTTCAAACAACCTGGACTCTCTGCACGCTAGAGATACTGGCTGATGGGAAGCCTACGTCGGGTTGCAAGCCTCTGAGTGGGTTTTGAACTGGTGACTAACAAACGGAGTGGCCAAACTGGTGCTATGGACACCGATGTGTAAATTAATTAAATTCTGTGACAAGGAAGCAGAATAGCACTTGCATTTATAACTATGTGGGAAAGTCTTATCCGCGTATGACATACGGCTTAATTTTTTTAAAAAAACAAGCTTACATGGAATATCTTTATTGCAATTCAAGAAGGTAAGGATGCGAGATTGTGGCATCTGTTGTAAATGGGCACTGTACAGAATATGCGGACTCGTACGCACTGTATTTTCCTTAATAGAGAGTACGTTGACAACATGGAGCGGAACATGTAACAAATACATCAGTGTGGTTTGATACCACAGATCTGACACGTTTTGGTCAGCAGTATGAAAACAGACTGCATTTTAATATTAAGGACGGACTCGTGCCCCCAGTCATTTTAGTTGCTTATATATGGACATCAAAATGACCGAAGTGTGTCAGACCACGGATTCATCTAGTCTAGCAGCCTAAAATGATCCCTCTAAATTCATAAAATCATCCTCTAAACTTGTGATAGTGTGGGAAAGTTCTGTTTACATAAGTAATGTTTTACTTTGAATTAAAATAGTCTGCAATATCTGACAGTAACAGCACAGCTAAAGTCTGAGATATTTATCCATTCAAATACTATTAAGAAGTGAAGAGTGAGCCTTTTGGTATTATTTCAGCCTCTGAAAAGAAAAGCAAAATCAACATAGTTACAGTGTGTAAGACGGTAATAACTAACAATGGAAAAAAAATTCTAGCTTTCTGATGAATTTGTTCCTAGCCCAGGATAATAAAAGCATTGTACTTACAATAGGATTGCATTTACGGTTGAGAGAAAGCATTGCTGCAATCTCTCAAACCTTTCAGGAGGAATATCCCAGAAATCGAGACAAGAACATTTGTTTCTGTCCAGCAGTTAAAAGCCCTATTTTGCAAGGAGATTTTTAATAACTCCTGTGACTGTGAATTCATATCAGCAAGTCAGAGGCAGCTGTGCAAAGCACTCTTGTACAGAACTGATCTGAGGCTACGAATTATGATAGACTAATTGCACCCAAACGATAGATCCCTGTAGGCACAGACGGACTCTCCACTCCCAGAGACTGATAAGTGTCCCAAAATGAAATAGGTATAAACTGAATGAGATATTAATCAGTATGAAACAGAAAGCTCAATGAGACTTCCATGCACAGGGAAATGCGCCCTTAAGGCTGTAATCAATCAGAGCTGAGTATCATTAAGAACCGTGAAGAAATGACTAAAACTCTGGAGTAATGGTATTTGAGGGGAGGTGTAGCTCTGCTTGCCCATCCTGACTTTTGACTACTTAACTGTGTCATTTTACATTTGCATAGTACGTTGCAGGAGCACATGTATTGACACTGTGGCTATCAGCAAGGAATAAAATTAGGACCAATGAACAAAAAAAAATCACTACCTGCTACGGTTCGTTTTCAAGGACTTCATCTACTGAATATGTAAGACCAGATTTCATTACAGCCACCGCAGGAGACACCTGAGTGCCGCTGGCCTTGGAAATGCCAGCTGAGCTCTGCCCGGCCGGTGCCCGGGACAAGGACGTACCCGTGGTCATTGTGCCTTCTCACAGCTGACCTGCTCCGGGAATAAAAGCCCGCTGCCAACTGACAGCCCAAATGAGATATCAATCACAAGAAATTGTGCAAAGCTTCAATCCTCCCCTTTCTTACAGGGAAAAAAATGAACAAAATTAACATGAAATTACTAAAAATCCACCGAGATGAATAGTTCCAATTCCATTACAACTGTTGAGAAAGTGGCTTGAGGTTTTGGGGTTTTTTGCCATGTGACATCTTCATATTAAAAAACTGACTTCTTCACTTATGTCAAGCTCTTGTTCCACCTTGACTTTTCACAGGGTGAAGAAAATCCTTCACATAAAAATCAGTATAAATGAAAAAAAAAAAGGTTTGCAAAAAACCAAAAAGGTGTCTTTTTTTTGAAAACAGGTTTCATATTACTTTTTAACTAAAGAGAGATCATCCTTTAAAATAGCTGTCATGAGAGACTTTTAACCAGATTCTCCTCTATTTCAGGATCTGTACAAAAGTACTAAATTCCTTCTGTAGCGGTTACACTTGGGTTACCTTTATTTTAGGTTCTCTTCACAGGTGAAACAAATGTTGAAATACAGATTTCTTTAAAGTAAAAGGTGTTGGAAAATGCAGGTAGGCATCTAATGATATTTCCAACAGCATCAAGCTACATAATTTCTATGGATAGGGGAAAGATTCTTTTACTCTGTATTTCAAGTCCAGTAGCATTTGACACTGGACCTGAGGCAGGGGATCCTGAGTCGTTTGAGGTATTCCACCTCCTTGTAGTGACCCCCCCCACCTCCTTGTAGTGACACCCCCGCACACACACTTTGCAGCATTTATTATTGAGAAGCAATGGGGAGCCGGAGGTTCGCAGAACGAGAGGTGAAACCAATCCATCCATTCCTCCCTTTGACCAAGCAGCCACGATGCCTCGGGAAAGGCTCTGCCAAGGGTAGCCACAAAGCCATTCCTAAGGTTGCAACTCCCTGTTTCGGGGTGTTAGTTCTTTTTCTCAAGTAGATGATCCTTAGACTATAAAAACTTACTATTTCTGCCAGCTAATGTAGGAAATCCTTTCGTTCAAGTCGCAGGTGTCTGCGCAGTAAAACTGAAAGTCTGGATCCAAACCCAGCTGATGACTCACTTGGAAAGCTGCTACAGCCACACATAACAGCGCTTGTAATAGTGGCCTTCTTTTAAAAAAAAAAAAAAAAATTTACATGCAAAAATGAAAGCAGATTCTCCTTCATTTATCTTACTGAGCTCTATATTGCATAGTGAATTATATGACTTTAAACTCTGAAGGTGAAAGAGTGAGAATTCATCCCCTTGCTCTTGCTATGAATACATACTAGATTAAGTGCAAATAGAATTCTTACAGTAGATATGTATTTGGTCTGTATTATGTTAATTATTCCTCTGTACATCTGCCACCCAGTTAGCTCCCAATATAGCCACACGGCTTCAGTGGCTTTACACAACTGAAAGGAGAAAATAAATCATAGTTCTAATGAGACTTCAAAACCCCACAACAGAATTTGCTGAAGAAATATGAAAATAATTCAAACTGGAACAAGTCTGGAATAAAAGATAATATTTCAGTATGTATTGAAACATGACCTAAAAATGCCAGTAAAGCACTCTGCTTTTTCTATTATTTGAACTGCTAGAAGTCTCTGTACTCTCTAGAGTAAAAGTGAGTTTTGACTCCTGGTAAAATCACAGCATGTGGATTTTTCCATGTGGTATATTTTATGTTACTGAATCTCAGTTTCTGAAATTGACAATTGTGTTTATAAAACACCAGAACGGATTCAAGACATGTTCAAAATATCCACATTTGTCCTTTAAAGATGAGGCCTCAAGAGAACTAATTAATCAATACTCAGTCTCTCCAACCAAGACCTTATCACTTGGAGATAAGACGGGAGATAAGAGCGTGCGTGTGCGCGTGCGTTCTAAGATAATAGCACAGGATGTTTGTTACTCTGCTTCCTTCAGGAGAATATAGAGATGGGAAAAAAAGAGGATTTTCTGTGTAAAAAGTCAGAGACAAAAATGGGTAATGGACATCACAAATTCACATTTTTGCTGCATTTGTTTGCTATTGGACTTCTTCTGAGATTCTGGGTTAATACTGACTGGTTAAAAATAAGCACACAACAACTGCAGAAGCTCCAGTTTTCCAATTGTTATTGTAAGGAAGACAATTGTCCTACACATGTAGAGTAACCCTGGAAGTGAGAGCTATATTAGCATCTCTACTCATGACCTTCTGAATATTGCATGATGAATGACTGTTTGGGGAATCACTCCCAGCTGTTTGTTTGTTTTCTCTTGGAGATAGAAGGTCTGCTTGACACTGTTATGTTATCTCCGCAGCATAGCTGCAAAGTAATTCCAAGAAGCAAGATAAATTAATTTTTAAAAGATCGCACATTCCTCCATGTGACACACAGAAGACAAGTCACATTTCAGCTCTGAGTTAGCTTATGAAAGCCAGCTTTTAGTGCTAATAAGTAAGACTTTAACTGCAGAAACACAACAAATAAACAGAAGAGGCCACAATGCCTTCTTCAGAGTTTATGAAATTGCAAGTATGAGCTTCAAAATATTGGCTTGGGTTTGGGTGGTTCTGTCCCGTGTGACACATGTGTGACAGGTCATTTATGGCTGTGCAAAGCAGGTATGAAATACTACAACCTAACCCTGAACTCACGGAAAGAAACAGTTAAAGAAAGTATATGTGCCTGGTAATGTCCCTACAGTAAATCAAATAATCGTATCAAAAGTTATCACAGAATGGCACAGCCCTTATTCTTCCTAAAATAACTGCTATCGGTTCACCAGTAACTTCAAATTACTGATATGACGTAAACTTGATAACAATTAAAAAACCCGATAGCGTTCTGTACAAGGTATCCAATTCATTTTATGTTTTCTGTCAATCGTTTAAAGAGAGTGGCTCAGTTTTGCACAGATTAGCAGCAGTTTCAGGTGCACGAACAGCAACACCTCCGAAAGCAGCCTTTTTCCCAAAGGGGTAGCAGCCAACATGCTTTGGACTAGGTCAATATATCCTTTCCAAGGTATTTTCTTTTTCAAAACAGTTTTGGTTATGTCTTGAGATTATCAGAAAGAAAAGAGGGACAGACTCCAAAAGCTTTCAGAAACTATGAGTTTAAGAAACGTAATCAAGACATACATTGTTTGATGTTCATATATTAAAAACTTGGAGTGCACAACAGAAACCCACACGCCAAAAATCAACAAGAGATCTTCAAATATAATGCCAAGAATGTGAAATGCTTAGGTATAGTTACAGCAAGTGAGTGGTTTAGAGAACAAAAGCAACTACCCAGAAGCCAGCTGTGTACATGTTTTTATCTCTAAAACAGCTGCCGCATTTGACTATGCCACTGAGAGAGAAAGAGTCTCCTCCTCTCCCACTGGCCACTATATTAAGCAGCTTGCTGTAATTGCTGCATAGCACTTGGCAGTTGCAAGCATGGTAACAGTTAGCATTAATAAAAGTAGAAACTGTTCTCACAGTTGCCTGTCTCACAGTCGCATGTGTGAAACATATCACATTTAGTGTAGACAAACTGGACATCTACAGTACCGATGAGTGAAGATGGTGACAAAATAAATATGTTCAGCTAAGGGTGTAACTGTGTGACCACATACAGCATTGGAAGTTAAGTAATTACGTAGCAAGAAAATACAGAAGTCTGAAGATTACTGAAATCCCTACTTATTTGTTTCGTGTTCTTTCAGAGGTCGGTGTTGCGCTACTAAAAATTAATAACTTTGAGGGACTTTTAATTTAAACATAAATGTCTTACTGCATGAAAAATAATGTGGCTGTATGCATGTTTAGATATATTTTTCCTTATACCTTCATCTGTAGGGAGGGAATGAGTCAGAGAAGCCAGCATGTAGCTCTATCTGTACCTGTCTATTCCCAAAATATCACAACAAACATTTAAGGATCTTTTCAAGTGACAGAAGGAAAGGTCAGGGCCACAGCAAAGGGCAGTTTGTGGAGGAGGGGATTAGCATTTCTCTAAGTGATTTCTTCTTCCATCTATTTTTTTATATCCTCCATAAACAGACCTCTCTAATTTCAAACACATTTTTTGAATTCTGCAGAGAAGTCAGTTCTAAAAAGGTATCGTCCAAAATAAATGTTTTTCTTGGCTCACACATCAGCTATCCTATCTTTTCTTTTCGAGTATAGATACGAGTGGGAGGAGGCATTTGTGTGTGTATATTCTGTATATACACAAATATCAGTGTAGCCTCTATTGAGCATTTTGTATTCACACACTACTTACGCAAAGGTATTGACTGGAGAGCTTTGATACTACGATTTTTTTAGTCTCTGTTTCACTGAAAAATCATTATTTAATAGATTGATTAGATTAGCATTTATCTGTTTTATCTGACTAGTAGGCTAATGCCAGAAGAAAGTTCCAGGTGCTCAGCTCCTTTACAAAACAGATCTTTATTTTGCATATCCAAATACAGGGCAATCCCTGTACAGCATCCCCCCCTTGCCACCCCGTCCCCGATTTCTCCTCTTTTAAGCAGCTGTAAACCGTGTGCTAGGTCATCTCTGAATTCATACAGACTGCATTCACTTTCATTTATTTTCAGAGATTGCTTTTAGATCAGAAATTGGTAAATGGCTTTGCAGAAGGGTGACCCCTCCGCTGCCACCCTCTGCCTTGTCACCATCCAGTCATAACCAGCTGCTTCTAAAAGCAAACTGAATGCAATGTTTCCTAAAGATTGTAATATAAAGCGTTTATTTCAGTTTTTCTTCCCACTTGTGTTTCAGTAAGCAGTTTTCCAGGTTTCAGATGAAATTCCTCAGTAAATAGTTTTCTCTCTCTCAAAATGTGCTGCCAAAAAGCATAAAGAACCCGATTCTCAACACCTTTTCAGTACAGGTCCTCACCTACCATTTTGCAAAATGAAGACAGACAAGGAAAACAGAACCACTGATCTGACAGCAACTCACAGCCATCTAATACAGGTATAATTTATTCCCATTCAAACTGCTGCAGATGGCAGCAAACTCTTCTCTCCCTACATGCGATACATGGCTCAGCAAAGGAACCTGACCTCTCTCCAGCCCACAGAAAGAGAGAAAGGAAGATGCCACCCCCGAGTGTGAGAGATGGAGAAAGACTATAGGGTTTTCGTGCTTTTAGGCTAGCCAGTTAAACTAGAAGAGGAAGAAAGGGAGAACACTGCTCAGAGATAAAGATGAAGGAAAGAAAGTGGGTTTATATACTTGCTTCAGTGTGGGTTTTGCGCTACCTGTCAGAAGACACGCATGAATTTTAGTATTGGTCTCGCTGGTTCTGTACTTCAGATAGCCGTCTGCCTAGTAGGGGACTTCCCCTGCTCTAGTCTTCTTAGCTTCAGCCTCGCTGTAATACATGGCATTTTTTAAATTACATTAATATTAAATAACTCTGATTAAATTCAATGGTAAAATGGAAAACTGATGATAGAACGTCAAGGAAATGATGAAAGAAGAAAAATGTTTGGGGTTTTTGTGAGAGGCAGAGGGAGAGGGAGCAAGTGTGTGTGTATTCATGCACAGGAAAGTAGTCAGGCTTAGTGAACAACTGATAGAGGGGAAACCAGTCCATCTTGACTTGAGACCTTGAAGCATAAGTGGGGGGAGCGGTGTACCAGTGTCATTAGTTAATGTTGCTGTGGTGTTACTAATCCAGATGCACTCTCATTATTGTATATTCACCTACCTCTAGCTTTCAGTAAGATAATAAAATGGATGAGTCTATGACTCCTACGTTTATTTTTCCCCCTAGTAGACCATTCTCACTTCTGCTTCAGATCATCAGATTTTATAGGTTTTACTAGCGGTGGAACGAATTGAAAGCAGCTCCATTAAGAGCAGGTAAATCACTAAGGAATGGACCAAGTGATAAAAAAAACAGGTCACCAGAGTTCACCTGGAGTTCGGCTCAGATCATCCTCAAATCTTGGGAGACTGTATGAGCAGCAGGGAGGTACTTTTGTACACTAGGTGAGAGCAATTGCCACGGCGTGAGATGGCTGCATGCCGCGGCACCGACCACAACTGCCCCAATGGCCATCAACTTACGTGGCAAGAGCTGCAATGCAGAGGGGGAACGCAGACCCCATCCCTGCCTGGTGCTCCTCAGATGGCTCCGCGCATGCTGGCACAGCCGCTGACGGTCGCTGCGTAAGAGACCTGGCAGTGTCAGGCCATGCCTGGAGAAGGACTCGAGAGATCTCGAAGGAGAAGAGGCGCCAGAAGCACCATCCCTGGCCCAGCGCTAGCCGTCAGCACCCCTGGGGCAGCAATAACTTGTCCACACCACCAGCATATCTAATGGCAGGGTTGCTCCCCAAACCCATCACCGACAGGACCCATGCCTCTCCCTTGCTGCATCAATGCAGGCTGCACCCTGCCTGCTCATGTTTTTGAGTGCTCTTAGGGGAATATTCCCCTGAGGCCTCCCCCAGTTTTTCCCCCTGTGATGTCTTTCACTATGTTTTGCCCATCTGGAGCACAGTTTGGCAACACCATGCTGATCGGTGCGGAGCCCAAGGAGAGCTCAAAACAGGACAGTGGGGGCACAGCCCAAGAGCGCAAGACTATTTTTCTCTACATCTTGGATTGCACCTGTGACCAAGTGTGTAATTGTGCATAAACAACACCTAGAGTAGAGAAAAATGCACAGACTACGTCAGCTTAAAATGAAGACATGCACAGTAACTTGGGAATTTGCTCCTGAATTCAGGCAAAAAGGTAAGGATTCAGGACTTTCTCTCACCATACAGAAATATGTACAAGAGTTTTAGGAGAGGACTAGGAGGGTAACTATAAAGAGGTAGAAGTCAGTTCTGGAAATGAGTTTTTGTGTTGTTTGGCTGGCTTTCAAAGGATCTGATCATTTTAATACTGTATAGTATTAAACTGTTCTGTTAACAATGTGTTAAGGCAGTCATGGATTTACCAGAGGTTCTAGGCAGATCAAGGCTACATCTTCCCCACTGGGCACACAAAATCTTGGATAGACATAATTTAGTTATGATTTAAATCAAGGAAAACATAGTAACTGCTTTCTAGAGCTGGATGAATTATTAACATCAATTGTCCTTTTCTTGCACATGATTTTTGCCAGAAGGATGACTGTGGAAATGTTTCATTGCAAATTTTATTTTACATAGTTTTTTCATCTTTGGTTGCCTTGGTGCACAGGCCTATATTGATTCAGGTTATACAATTCTCTATGGTCAGGAGATACAGCCAGAGACACTTTGACTTCAGAAGGAGCGGCCTTTGTGGATGTGGTTTTTGCCAACTGGAAAAATAAAGCCTAAAGTCTACTTGTTAGTCACAAATTTTGCTGTTCCACTGAAAGACAGGATGAGTTTGGGTGTTTGAGCCTGCAACATCACCAGCAATAATTTATTGAAGGTAACAATCCTGTACTGCTCCTCAAACACTTTAGGAAAAACACAAAACAGTAAAATATCTGCAAAAGTGAGATGACAGATCGCAGGCTATCAGTGATGCTCTACAGATGTTGTTAGAGAATCACATGGATACACAGAACGAAAAAGCAAGATGGATTTATCTTTGTTGGTCCAGTTCTTAGTAACTGTGAAGATAGATGGTTTAATTGTATGCTCAAGCATGAAATCTGCCTATGCTAGTTCTCAAGTTAGTAGGATTTTTTATTATTTACCTTGCAATATTAAGAGACGGATTCTTAATAACAGCAAATCTGCTCTCCTTTTCAAAGAACAGGCCACTAGCATATATGGAAAGGTGGGGTTTCTCATGTGGAAAGATAGAGTTTCTCATGTGCATGGCATTTGGGAGAGCTGTGTCCTCATCCCAGGTGTACGACTGCTTTGCTGGGTAACCATGGAGAAGTCATTCCCTTGTCTTCTACCACAGCTTCCCTCTCAGAAAAATATGAATAATTATGTCAGGCTTCTTTGGGAAGAACTTCGAAATCCATGGGTGGGGAGCATTGTGTAAGGGTATTACTGGTAATTTATTTATTTGTTGTTCAGTTGTGTGGATACTGGTTTACTTTCATCCACTGCTGCACCACAGCAGTGATCACAATAAACATCACACTCTTGGCATCTAAAGCACTTCTCTTGCATTTACTGCCCAAACATGGGTGGAGAGCATTGTGTAAGAACAGGGTATTACTGGTAATTTATTTATTTGTTGTTCAGTTGTGTGGATACTGGTTTACTTTCATCCACTGCTGCACCACAGCAGTGATCACAATAAACATCACACTCTTGGCATCTAAAGCACTTCTCTTGCATTTACTGCCCAAACTCTTGTTCCAAGTCCCTCATCTCCTGCAGTTGACAGGTGGAAGATCCATCATAGATTCCTGCCAATTCTAGAGCTGGACCTGCCTGCGTAAGTCCTGTGTACGCCAGTCCCCCACCTCCTCTGGCCTGGGTGCTTCCTCCCCTTCCCAGATTCCATTATGTGACGTGAGCATCTCACAAGATGTTCTCCCCTGAGGTGCCATCTGGTAAGGAGGGCAGCGATCCCCAGTGCCATGCCGGCCAAGGGAAAAACCTCTTCCTCCCACTTCCTCACTCTATTGAGGGCTGCCACAGCTTGGCTAAAAGAAATAAATAAAAAAAAAACCAAAACAACAAACGACAGCAAAGCATTGATGCATTTTCTTTTCTGAAAGCACAGCATCCGATAAGGATGTGCATGACTTCAAGCCATTGACAGCAAATTGGAAGAATGCAGGTTTGCGCATATGTCGAAGCAAGCAGTCACTGTATCAGACTTGGTTGCCCACCTCATGAGGAAAGATTTTTGAAAGAAGGAGCACTCTCCAATCCAGTAAGATTCACAACCATCACCGAATTAAAAAGGATGGTTTGTGTATCTGGCTAAAGTCATGTGCATGTCACTGGGGGGGGGGCAGCCATCCTAAAGATGACAGTTTTGTTAACTTTGTGGGAAACCTTGTAATTTTAGGATGAAGCCAATCTCTTCTAGCTGAAAATCAAATTTAAATAATACACAGGATGAGGCCTTGAAATTGCCACAGAAAATAATACTTTGTGGGCTCAAAACCTGTGTAATAATTGATGGCAGTTTCACTAGGTTTTTCCCCAAAGTTTGGTCTCCCTTGTCAACTACTACCACTCATATGATACAGTTCAGTCACTCCCAATGGAAGACTAATTAAAGTTCTGATCTAAAAATGAAATCTTCCATCATGTCTTTATTGATTCCCAAGCCACTTCCTTTCACTTCTTTATATTTTTATCTTTTTTCACCACTGCCTTCAAAACTGCCAGTTTACTAACCCCGTATTTACATTTTTTTGATTCAAAATATATCATCACAACAGAGCTATTCTTGGTGGTAGGTCTGTGCTGCCCTTCTCCCTATTATTTTTTTTTTAATATCAAAACAACTCTTTACCATAGCAACTTCTCTTGGCTACCTACCCATTCCAATAACTTGCGAGCAGCAAACACTTGACAACACTGATCAGACCACGCTGTCCTCATGCCAAATTGAAAGGCAGCTCCTCCCTGGAACAGTAAATGCAGTCCCAAAGTTACAGGATGAAGCTGTTGCAGGTCTCTCAGAAAGCTCATATTCTTTTGAAAGTTATTGAATGCTAAGAAGATGGCTGTGCCAAAACTTTCGGAACTTCAGAAGTAACTCGAGGGAGTAACTCCTCCCTAAGCCTTTTAATTTACGATAGGAAGGGAAGAGCTATAAAAGCTAACAAACTTTTTACAAATCTGGTAAAGGAAAAAAGCGTTCAACTCAAATAAGTATCAGACTCAGAACAAAAGGTGCCAAAAGTCATGGTGAACCAACTTCTTCTAACAATACTTAAGTCATTCCCAGTTTGACATCAGATTTTTAAGAATATGTGAAAAAGCCAACTTTTTTAATAAGCATTCTAAGTTTACCTATCTAATCATAACTTCCCAATTACACTTTATGTAAAAATATCACCTTATTATATTTTCCTTCAAAAGTTTTCTACATAAATTTCCTCCATGATTTAAAGCTATATATACTCCAACATTCTGGTGAAGGAAATAATTTCAATATTTGCACTTACGTTTTCATACTGCAAAACTTTATCAAAGTTAAACTTCAAGAAAAGGGGCTTTGCCTGTTACTGAATCACTTGAAAATGATGGAGAATTATTCATTATATTTATCCCATCACACTAAGAAATAGCACTGAGAGTCCCAGTAAGCTATTTCATACTTCCAAATCAGTGTGTACAGAATAGTTTTCAATTAGTTTTATACTAAAACCCTAATATTTTCCAATTTATTTTTGGTCAAAAATGCCATCATTAGTCTCTGATTACAAATCATCAATCTAAAGAAAAACATTTTACCTGCAGTTGGTAAAGTTGGGTGAAGTTCCAACCCCATAGCAGGGGGGTGGGAACTAGATGATCTTTAAGGTCCCTTCCAACCAAACTATTCCATGATTTTAAGTTAAAAATTTCCAAGAATGTAATATTTCAGTGTAGCCAAGAATCTGTGGAAGTTATTAAAAGTGGGAGATTTTGAAGTGGGAGTAGCTACAATCTAAGCATAATAAACACTATCACTGTATGAATATTAAAGCATCCCGTAAATTATAAGGCCATAAAAAGTTGAAGGGTTTTTTTAATTGGTATATTCTCAGTGATACTATCCATTCCCTAATTTTCCTAAAAATTACCATACTGTTGTAATTCTTTCAAGGTTCAGGTCTGGTTTTGTTGCCAGAGATTTGCACGCAGAGATGAAGACAAATGATGCAGCAGTGGTACAGACATAGTCAAAGGATATGGAGGAGCCATGTTCCTTCCTTTTGAAGCAACCGAGCTCTTACTGCTTAGGCCCAACACCTCGGGTATTTGTTCTCCCCAGAGCCATGTGAAATAACAATAGATTCATCTCTGCTCCTGAAATGAGTCTTTCCATCTCTGCTTTCTCCTATCAATTACCAGGGCATCTTTCCTGAGTCCCTTCCTTGCTGAGTCCCAGACTTTGCCCTTTCTCTCCGTTCATCACCTCAGCTGACAACTTCAGTTGCTCCGTTAAACTTGCCAGGCTTTTCAGGACATATCTTCCCAATGCTTTCAAATGCAGCTGTCTAATACTGGCTGTCCATCTGGTCCAGGAAATTTTCTGGTTTCATCTTTACTTCCTTTACTCAGACTCCCACTAAGATGTATGAGAAAGTGCTTCTGCAGGGCTTGTCCTAAAATTCTCCAGGTCTTAGCCTTCAACTTCATCTTCCCACCAGCGAGCACTATCATAAACATGACTTTTGTCAGTTAGATTTTTGATTCTGTGTAGCCCATGAATCCACCTCTGTCACTCTGTTCATATTACTACGTAGGGCTGCCTATCGACTCCTCTTTGGCAACCAACATCCTCTCCTGTTCCTGAAATAGAAAAGATTCTCCTCTTGTCACAGGTTAAAACTGCTCAGGTCTCTCAATTTCCATGATTCTGTTATATGTCTTTTCAGGCTGATTATGTTTCAAAAGTCTCTTTGCAAATTCCCAGTTGCTGTGTAATCCAGATGATCACACTGGGGCAGACATCTTACCAGTTTGTGGTACTCCATACATGTACAAACTGGCTATCATCACTGCCTTATCTTAGGGCTGGTTTCATCCAGGGGTGGGCCATATAAGCACCCCTACACCTTCTGAGCAGGTTTTTTAAAATTCTTCTTATTAAAAAAAGCTCTGTTGAAACTTTCACACAGGTATGCATTTCATTTTGACTCTTCTTTTACTGACTACTTTTAATGCCTGAATTATTACACCAGGCTCACGCTTAGGCTATCAGGCTATAGATGCCCACTTTGCAGCCTAGAGAAGTTAGCTTGTCTGGTTTTCCCTCAATTCACAGGCCTGTATTTTGTACCCTTCTCTGTAAATGTGAGAGCTGCAGGGACAATGGCAACAGCCAATTTGGATGGCTGCAAAAAGAGAAACAGAATTCAGTCTATAACCCCAAAACTCTGTGTAAAGACCCAAATCCATCAAATCAGAAACTTGCTAGAAGAATTCAGTGCTCGTCAACATTTTTGTGAACTGTTCCAAAACGTGGATGCTAGCTGATTCATTTCAAACTGCTTTAGACAGTCCAAGGTTGTTTGGAGTTGTTTTTCTTAGAATGACGACAGAGTATTTTGGAAGGAGTATTACCAGAAGCCTGGTATATTTTTCATAGGCTCAGTAATAAAAAACCTAGAGTAATTCAGAGAAAGCTTGCTTTGGTTTCAGTAAATCTTACTTTGTTTGTACTTTCCATCTCTTTCTTAGTTTGTCTTTATTACTTGTTACATACAACCAGTGATATAAAGCCATCTGAACCTCATGTCATGGAAGTGGTCACATTTTATCAATGAGCTCCAGTCAATCCAGAATTTCACCTCTGTTCCAGGCTCTTCTCTGGCCTGAGATATTCTGCATCCTCACAGACCGGCACCTTTCATAAAAATCAAAGGCTTAGGCTCCAGAAAAAAAAAAGCATCTATATTTTACCTTTCCTTGTCTGATGTTTTTGTCTGAGAAAAAAATATCACCTTGCATCCTAATCAAGCCAGAATTTTATAAATAAATAAAGCATGCCTTTCAGAAACCAAAACTTGCTTGGTAAGCAGCAATTGATTCCTAACTTTAATAATGGAAGATTCTTTGAACCACTAATACTATTACTAGGAGATTATTTGTGACTATTTTAAAAGGCCTAAAATTAGGTTCATCTAGAAAGTATAAAAGTAATTAGCTATATATAATATTCACAGGGACTTTGTTGCAGCATCTCCTGTCTGAAATATTTGCACTATATTTCTGTACTTTGCTGATTCACAATTTCATTTTAAGTTCCAGAAGAAAGCTTATCTTCTGTGCTGTATTTTATTTCCTCTATGTGATGTCCTAAATTGCACTTGAAGCCTTGCTTAAGAATTTTGCTAAAGAAAGTTACTTCATTTGTTTTGGCACTTTTTCTTCACAATCTTTCCAGTTGTCTTCACGCTTTCACTAATACTTTTAAAACATGGTTAAAGAGGATTCTATCATGCATTGTAGATGGCAAAGAGAGATCACGTCCTATCAGATGAACA